>NW_024090600.1:0-28245 GCF_014356525.2 Nilaparvata lugens
ATAAATTATTAATCAGTATTGACAAATGTGGATCTCCTTAGTTTGAAATAATTACCTCATATATAATCATAAATAGCAGTGGGAAGATTCATTTATAGAACAGAAAGCCAGCTCATGAAAAATGCCAAGGTATATCTACTGTGAAATGTATTAATACAAATTTCCTATTATTGTAGTGAAGGGCACCTTAGTCATCGAATCCTGCAATGATTTAATTTACCTTTATTTTTTGAAGGTCGGTCATCCTCTTAACTGTGTGGACCCTCTTGGATCCTCCCTTGCCAATAGAGATCTTGATCCTCCGTCTGATGACCAGACATTCCTATGCCCATGACGGTCGGCTGCAGCATTGAGGATCTTGAGACGCTCTGCAGTCAGATCCTCGTGAATGGTGACGCCGGAACCCTTCAGCTTTATCTTAGCGTCGAAGATCATCTTCCTGGTCCGGTAGCTGCAGAGTCAAACTATGATGGGTCGGTCCTTAGGTTTCGCTTGCCTTGTTAAGGTGGTTGACGCCTTCCAACGCGATGTGAGCGGTTGACATCTGCCAGAGTCACAGGCACGTTCAGCTTCTTGTTGAAGACATCAAGTGCCAGCAGGTCCATGTCTTCTTTGTCGCTCTCCAGGATCCCAAAAATATGTATTGAATATCGGCGCCCGTATTGCTTGAGGTCGTCGACCTTCAGGTGACAAGACACCTCTAGCTCACGAATTTTATCGTGCAGCTATTTGTTCTCCTCCTTCAATGCCTGAAGTTCCTCAAAAATAGACTTCACAGCCATAGAAACGGCATGATGCACAGATTCCTCGATTTGCTGTCAAATAATTCAGAGGGTCTCTTCAGACAGTGATCCAGAAATAGCTGGCCCTGGCTTCAGAGCATTGACCTCATTCTTTGGCATGCCTCTGTTTGGTCGAACCATCGTGTACCGTTAGGTGGATTTACATTTTTACAGGCGAGAAAGTAGACTGAAGAATTAGGAATGTTTTTCAAGATAAATAAAAAGAGTGTAAGTTAATCAAAAATATAATTTTACTATTGAATTTAGCTCGAGAAACTGAATAACTAGATGTATAATTTGAAGTGAATTGAACTGTATAACCCTACGAAATATCTGTTTGAAGACGGAGCTGAACTGACACACGTTTTACTCACTCGACATAACCAAGCAGATGTGAGAGGGAGCGAGAGAGAGGTGTGGGAGGAGGAAAATCTATTCTTAGAACACCCCCCACCCTGCGGGGGAGGGGCCTGGGGAAGGTGGGATGGGAGAGGGGGTGAGGGGTGAGGGGGATTTTGAGCAAAGAAGTGCGTTCAAACTGTCAAATTATAACTACTCTTGACTACTGTGTCAAATCTTTTGAGACTATATATAAACCTTTTTTTGTCAACCTCTATCAGACTATTATTTTATCTTATCTATTTACCTTTATCAACCTTTATATGTCAATAATTTTTCCGCATTTTATGTACAAATGCAGTGGTCCTCCTTTTTCCAACAAACCACCTTTATGTTGTGTCTGGATACAAATAACTATTTTCATTCATACACTTGCTCTCTGCAAGCTACCAGAACCCAGATACACCAGTGTTTCTTAGCTGAAATTGTTTCACAGTCTTGTTTATTTATTTTTTGAAGTTGTTCTTTTTTATAAAGCTGTAACTATGGACAATGAGAAATTGATAAGTTTGGTTCAAGAGCATGTTCCATTGTGGGATATTCAAGACAAAAGATATCATCGTCGTGATGTTCAAAGTAGTCTGTGGACAAAGATTGCTGAACAAATAGGATCTTGAAGTAAGATTATTGTGATGAATAACAAATTCAGTTGATATTTGTTTATTCATTTTTCAAAATCTCAATATAATCATTGTTTATGAAAAAATTTTGTGGCTATGATAGTTAATTCAATAATTGGCAACCAGCCAACTACTGAACTAGACTGAAGTAAACGGTTCCAATGGACGACCATATTCGACCGAATTAATGGCCGGCAGATTCGTAAGATCCAATGGCCAAACGGAAAGGTTGAATACAGATCCAGTGGATGGTTACCCTAAGTAGAGAAACGATATTTAGTTAGATTATTTATTAGGGGTTTCTTGACAGATAAAAATCGTCACACAATTCATAGATTATTCGCGGAGTTTTTACTGATAATATTGAATTGAACATCATGTTTGAAAATTGGAAAAATCAGACTATAGAATAATTATTGCAATGGGGCATACTATTAATAACTCAAGAAACATATCATTTCCGCTCGACCTCTCTCTGCTTTGAACTCTGGCTGACCAGTTGACATGATTAGAGGAGTCTGTCGTTTATGGTGGTGGTTTGTGGTGTAAGGTCTACTGTTCACAGAACTACTAGTATCATACAAACTTGAACGCAAGATAAACAAATGGTTAATTGTAATCAAAAACCAATTTCTCGTCAACCTTGTGTTAAAATCAAATTGGTATTGTCTAAGGTGCTGTTGAATAATTGGAGATCAAATATTGCAGATCCTGAATATTGTTTGCTCCCACTCACAGTATCTCTTCATAAGTATTTGTTCTTCCACTCTATCAGTTGAACCCACACCGAAAGCTATAGGTTTACCATTGCTACAGAAAGATGAATTTGTTTCTACATTTTCTGTCTATAGCAGGTTTGCTTGTGCAAAATTCTTTGGTGAGTGATCTATTATCGAACAAGTTTTGAAACAGATCCTATCGATTTGTGTTCTTAGTTTATAATAGAACAGATCTACTATACAGTAGTTCCTACTATATATAGTAGAACAGATCCCTGAATCTAACTACAGGGCCTGGTCTACTGTGAGTTTCAGCAATGGCTCATTTCAGCCCTCTTTCTGAAGCCTAGTCAATCTTGTTTTCTTATTATTTGTCATTAATATACAGTTCATAATTTTAGTAGAATGTTATAGTACTTTTTCGAATGTTTGGTTTACTTTAGTGTATTGGTATAAGACAAGACCTGAAAGATTTGGAAATAATTTAGCTCTACTATGCGCCCCTATCAATGATCTTCCCTGGGCAACTTCCCACTGTGCTTATTCATCCATTAATGAACTGGGTCTATTATATTTTTTGAATGAGCTCTAGCAAATATTTATTTTGCTGCTTTGCTTTCTGCATTTTGTTGTGTCGACTTTGTTAGTATGGGAGTAGAAGATATGCTACTAGGAAAAAAGTCTCTTTTCCCTTAGCATCAGCCTGGAGCATGACCATATAAGGCGAGGAATTTGTGTTCTATTGATTATCAATCAATTCCTTATATGGTAAGGAATTTGGAAAACAGCTGTCACTTGGTGGGAGAATGTATTTTGCTTTTCATTCTATTGGCGGAAATTCTGGTGAAAGATTATTTAAAATTTCCAACTGCCAATCACAGTTGACTTTGGTTAGGTTGCAATAACTGAGAATTAATTATGGCCGATCACAGCTGTCCTTGACTAGGCGAGTGAGCAGGTAGGTCTTCACTCAGCATCTGTCCTTTGTTATAAGCAGTACACCTACAAAATGTAGACTCTGTAACTTTTGTGTTAATCAGGTCCTTTATGCTTGCTTTAGGCTTGGTAGAATTTTGCGCTGGAACCTTCTGTTCCAGTAGCATATTTCAGTTTTATTCCGCTTTAGTAAATGCTTTAAATGTGAGAAGAGAGGATATCATAACTGTTGCCATACGATGGAGGTTAATCTCCATCTGCTACTGAGGTACAAGAAATAGGTTAAAATTACCAAATTACCAAACATATGTATGATTGTTTGTATTATTGGAAAATTCAATATAATTCTATCAGATGTTGTTTGTAGTGGTAAGACTTTTCTGTTAACCATGACAGACTGTCGACAGACGATTGACAAACACTTGAAAAAAGAATAGTATCTGTGAACAACCGTTGCAGTTTGAAAGCAACTAACTGTTAGCTATGAAGGTATTTCCCGCCCTGGGGTTTGTGTTCCATCTTTTCAATTTCCTATCCTATGTCTTTGCAGATACCACTAGTAATAATCAATTACAGAAAAACAATGGTTCTACACTGTGGTAAGTTCATGATTCATTTATTATTTGCAAATAATCAACAATCGGGATTGTTCAGATTCCTAATGAAACTTAAACCATTAGATATAGCAGCATTTTATTCTCAACCTCGCAGGCTCCATCCCGTCCCCACCAACGATGTCTCAAACACCTAAATCAAACAATACTGTGCTCAGCCATACTTCAGGACAGACACACTTCCTCCCTGCCAGATAGCCATGCTTCTGCAGTTCCGGACAGCCATGCTTCTTCCCTGCTGCGTTTTTGGGGAAGATACCAGAAACATGTCTGCAGTTCCAAACAAGTCACGCTTCCTCCCAGCCAGTCAGCCATGCTTCTGCAGTTCCGGACAGCTGTGCTTCCTCTCAGCTACATGTTGAGGACTGAGGAGTCCCACTCGAGCTAGTGACACCCTCACTTGCTCCTGATTTCCTCACTTGTGCATACCCTTATGCATGTCATAACCTGCATATCCTAGGCCCTGGTCTAACCTGCACACCTATGCACACACCCTATGTTTGACTTTCTTGAGGAACCAAACAATTTTGCTCCCAATGGTTTGTTGCTTCCAACTATTCATCTCTGATATTCTAGGTCAAGAGATAGAAATACCCTTCTTATATTGGCATTTTCATTGAATAACTTTTAATATTTAGAACCATTTCACAAAAAGTCAGATCATTTATTCATATGCAAATACAATCCAGATAAAAACAACAGGTATATGCTCAAAACTGCTTCAAACCTCAATTTGGATTACAGAAGTGGTATTTACAATGTTGGATTTAGCTGGCCAAGTCGAGCTATTCGCTCACTCCTGCTATTTGCCAAGTCTGTGTTAACTCAATGCTATAGTAGCACGTTAGAAGAAAATTAGCACACAAGATAGCAGATAGTGCAAGTCTGAGTCCGCTAACTCTAGCTTACTCTGTTAAAACGGCAGTCATATTTGGTAGCAAAAGTGAGGTTTTAATAAACTTTGAGTTTAGCTTATAGCAGACTAGTAGGTAACCCGTGTTTTGCAAGGGTCTATTTTGAAATTTTGCAAAATGAAAACTTGATGTAATAAGAAATTCGAAATTTGAAAATAGGCCTATAACCATCATCGGTTAATGGAGAATCTTTATGAAAAAGTTCAAATCAATCAGTCCAGTAGTTCAGACGTGATGATGTTTCAAACATAATATTCCTACATCACGTACGTGTATGAGCCAGCTCTTTCCATTATTATAGTGAAGATGATGGATACATGCATGATTTATCAGTATCTTTGAATGAAAATAACTCATGATCAGTTTGAGAAATCGGTGCAGTTTTGATGCGACAGAAAATCAGTTATTTTAATTCAAATAGGATCCCCAATCATACTGGCATGCTACCAATTTTGTCCAATAGGTTTGATAGTATTTCACCTATCACCCAAGGAGAGTCATCGGTTCCAGTTATACTAACATCTTGATAAATCATGAATGGATTTTATGCCTATGAATAAGAAGTCCAGTTCAGAGAAAATCAAATTATTATTATTTTCAAACAATTCGAAAAAATTCAGTTTATACCAGAACAAATAATCATACATGTACTGAACATAGATTGAACATGATTCAGGTTACAAATATGTTTGATACATTCATCGAAAATAGATTCAAAAGCTTTCTCAAAACTCAGAAATTATTGTTTCAAATCTAGACCAAAATATAAAACTTATAAACTAAGAATACTTATCTTTCATTTACAGGTTTCAAGGCAGGCTTATGGCTTTTATAATTAAATGAAATATTTAACACAAATTGGAAAGAAAGATTGAAATCTATTCTTCACAGATGTTCTATGACATCGATAAATTTTATAAAAAAAATTCAGATGTAAAACAAAACATCTTAAATTTCAATTATTTAGAAAATAGACATAAACACTTCTACCATTAGCCAAGCCCTTGCAAGTCTGAGTTCACTAACTCTAGCTAACTCTGTTGAAACGGCAGTCATATTTGTTTTGGTCATATTTTGGTAGCAAAAGTGAGGTTGTAATAAACTTTGAGTTTAGCTTATAGCAGACTAGTAGGTAACCCGTGCTTCGCAAGGGTCTATTTTAAAACTTTGCGAAATGAAAACTTGATGTAATAAAAAATTCGAAATTTGAAAATAGGCCTGTAACCATCCTCGGTTAATGAAGAATCTTTATGCAGAATTTCAAATCAATCAGTCCAGTAGTTCGGATGTGATGATGTGTCAAAACATAATTTTCCTACATCACGTATATCCCTTAACAATTTTGAGAAATGCCTGAAAGAAACGCCGAAAGCTCCAAAGTGATACATAGACATGTCATCAATTGCCAAACTCACTGATAAAGAATACAAGTTTACAAATATCATATCTCTTATTTTCAATAAAACTTCATTAAACTTTAAAACTGTTTTGAAATTTTTATTTAACCTCTACGTTGTTTAGAATTATGTGATATTCATAGATTTATCTATAGAATTAAGAAATATTGCGAAGCAAGTAGTGAGAGAGGCTCAACAGGAGTCCTGGGAGAAGTTTATTAGTGTTATAGAGAGTGATATTCATGGAAGGCAGCAATGCGCTTATAAGATAATGAAATCTTTGAATACGACTGATAAAGACAATGCTGCATTAAGTATGATTTCAGATGATGACTGGATACAGCATTACAAAGATATCTGGTTTTCTAATAATGAAGATGCAAATGTACCTCAAAACCAAATCCTTAATTGTTTCAAAAAGCCCTTTAAAATAATGTACCACACAATAGGCATTTACATTGAAAATATTCGAGTTAAAACTCTCAAGTCACCATATTATACATTCTGAACCTAGTCACACCCTTATGAAGGGGTTGAAATTCAGTTGTACCGTACGTCAAAAGTTAGAGTATTAGACCAGTAACATATCCTGAAAGCTACAGTATTATATCTACAACAGTCTCTAATTTATTGAAAGGTTCCCATACATATGACTCAGCCGGTATGATTACTAACTTATAATGATTAGCACAAGACTAGAGCTCATGTGGACATCACCCATAGAAAAAAATCTGGTGTGGCGCACTCACACAACATTCCTTGCCGTTATGAAAATTGATCACCTGACGCTAGTGTTCCCGCACATCTCAAGTCTACTATTCAAAGATTTGAGCCAGCTGGTGACAGGACAATAACGCTGGAGACACACATGAGGTCTGCTATCTCTTCATAGTGAATGATTTAATAGAATCAACAATAATTTGCAATAATTGAATAATCACATTTTCTCGAATTTAAAGCTTATTTTCAATTTTAGGTGAAAATGTCACTGAACATTGATTGTAGAGATTTTCATGCTCAATCTACTCCACTTGATTTTTTTTGTTTCAATTGTATCTGAAGCCTGATAATTGAGAATATATCTGCATTGATGGGGCGGTGCTCCTGAAATTTTTACAGATATGGGACTTGTGGCAGTTGATAGAGCTTATCGATGACTATTTTAGGTATGAATTTGATCAAAATCGTTGGAGCCGTTTCTGAGAAAATCACGAAAAACCCTGTTTTTGACAACATTTTCGCCATTTCAGCCGCCATCTTGAATTGCATTTGATCGAAATTGTTCGTGTCGGATCCTTATAGTGAAAGGACCTTAAGTTCCAAATTTCAAGTCATTCCGTTAATTGGGAGATGAGATATCGTGTACACAGATGCACATACACTCATACACACACACATACAGACCAATACCCAAAAACCAGTTTTTTGGACTCAGGGGACCTTGAGACGTATAGAAATTTAGAAATTGGGGTACCTTAATTTTTTTCGGAAAGCAATACTTTCCTCACCTATGGTAATAGGGCAAGGAAAGTAAAAATTGTTTGACTTCATATTCTTTTTTAAATTTATCAAAATTGAGACTTACTTAGATTTCTCTTGGCTGGTAAACCGAGTTTTTGAAGACTTCAGCCAGTGTTTGATTACTGCTTCCATGTCTTTTTCATTTGTATTGGAAAATTTCATCACTACAGCTCCTATCAGAGATGAAACAAAAGTTTACTTATAATTAAACATATTTCAAATAATATTTTTTGACTGGAAAATTGAAAAAACACACAGTCTCACTCTCTCTTATTATATAAAATATATTACTGAAATGAGAGGACTACACCGATAGTTCTTCTGAATTGGAATAAGATATAAAGCTGTTAATATAAATAAATGAATCAATTGCTTGCTGGAAAAAGTCAAAATGAAGCCTGCCGGTCCAGAAAACAACTGAATAAATTCTAATAGAAAGCAATTAATTGTATCTACTATAGGCTACTTCAATTCAAAACTATTCAAAATTATTTGAAGTCTAAAATAAAGATATCTCATAATAATGCTCACTAGGTATTCCATTAAAATTTATCTAGCCTTTAGTCATCTAATCTATCAATCAACAGTCATATATTATTGATATTAAGTTCATTATAATGAGACAAGTGTAGATTAGTTTGTGGTGACTTCAATTACTTAGGCTAATAAAAAGTTTTGTTACACATTTAAATTTATATGTACCAGCATAACCCTGGAATGTGTTTGCCTAAAATAATAATCATCCTATTTTTAGCAATGATAAATTCAAGAGGCTTTCCTTTATTATTATTATGTTATGCCTCAAATAATACAGTATCAAGTGTTGTGTTCTGAGGTTATGTTATGCTTGACTTATAATAGTCTTTCGAAAAGATTATCATTTGAATATATAAGTATTTAGACCTATAATAAATTTATTCTTCCATTTTACAGTACATCAATACAAAATCACTCAACTTACCTATATTTCCTGGATAAAATCACAAAAATTACAAACTACGAAACTCATTCCAAAAACCGTTGGTCCATTGCAAAAAGCATTGTGCATTGCATCATCATGATCATACTATGGATAAACCCAAAATGTTGATATAATATTATCAATTAATACATCAATAAATGATAATTATTGACTATTAATAATTATATATTCTCAAACATCATCTACATCTTTGTTTGGAAATGCATTATTCAAATTACATAGTTTAAATAATTAAAAGTAGAATACAATCCTGATTTCTACATTTTTCAATGCAATAAAATAAGTTTACCCCGGGGAAAAAGTTAGAATTAGTTTGATATATCGATTGTTAAAACTTTGATATTTCCATTTCACAGTATCAATTGCAATTTCAAAATTATTGACAAAGTTACTGTTATTAAAACATTTGATATCAATTTCAGGTGGAGATAATTGATTTTTTATGGGGGGACATTTGTGCTTGACACTGAAATAATGTTGGAAACAATAAAAAAGTAGGTTGTTATTATTTGAATTGAAACCCCAAAAATCATTTCAAAGTCTGTGTGAGTAATTCCAGATACTGCATGATTTTCCTCATAAACTGTGATCCAATTTGAAAAAGTGTTATAACTTTTCCAATTTTGAATAGAATCATTTTAAATTCTAGGACAAAGTTGATAATATGAACAGAAACTTTCATGATTTTTTCAAAATTCTCCATGATGAAATACTTTTTATTTTATTTTAGACGTCAGTAGCACGTTAATGGCACGTCTGACCGGATTTTCACATAGGAAAAAAAGTGCTGGAAATTCACTTCTTCACCCGAATCAGTCATAAAAACACATTGTTCCGGGAAAATTGAAAATCTCCCAAATTATAGGTAGTATTCAAAGTTTTAATTGCATTTCAAATAACCGCAAAAGGCCTTTAAATCATTAACGCAAGAGACAAAAAGTGCTGGAAACAGAAAGCTCAAAGTAAAACTTTTTTGGGAAATTCAAAAAAATTTCCATCAAAAATTTAATTGGCATGCAAATTTTTTTATCTCAATAGCAGTGTGTTGTAAACGATTTTGCAACAGATAGAAAGGGGTTGAAATTCGATTTTACATCCAAACTGTTGGTCAGAAAGCCTAAATTGAGAGTTGAAAAAATGTTTGATTTCCACTTTTAACATTTTCACTTTTTATTCATGTGAAGAAACGTGATCTTCACATCGTGTGTTAACATGGGTAATATCATCCTGAGAGCTCAGAAACCTACCTGTCCTTATTGATATCAATGAAGATTTTATATAATCATTAGAAGCTCATTGACTGTATTTACCATGATTTCTATTTGTTTGTATGCTGACATAAAACACAAAATATATTCCCATAAAAAAGATGTGCATAAAATATTCGATATATCTATAATTCACTTAAATAATCTATTTGGAAAATCTGAATAATTATCACAGGCTTTGCTAATATTCACAATAGTGAGTTTCAAATTCATAAATATATTATATTTAATACTGATACTTATACTTCCAATCAATACAAAATTCTGCAAACAAAAACCTGTTCGGTCTATAAGTTTGATATGATATACTTTGATCAATTAACAAAATTATAATTAATAAATCAATATTCAAACATGAGATCTCAGGGCTTTTAATATGAATTCGGGCTGTGCATGGAAGTAAGCTTCCTACATATATTAAATAAATTTATTAAATGTTCTTATGAACTATGTGATATTATACAACACGTGGTGATTTTTAATTTAATTCAAGTTAATTTGAATAGCGCTTTTTTATTAATTACCCCACTGAACGTAGAAAAAACGAGCTCGTTTGAATTATCACTCACTGAATTGAAGTTCTTGACGGTCTCGTGGTCTGAATTAATTATCTCCAATAATTAATTAGGTAGGCTCCTTTTCATCACTGCTGGGCTAACGCGTGATCCAGATTTTTATAAGTTTCTTTCGAATTAAAGCTATGTTTATGGGAATCTTTACAAATTACAAACTCTTTGACAGCACTGAGTTCACAGATAATTGACATTTAATACAAATACTTTACATTACAAAAGGGTTTGGCTTAATAGTTTTTAAAATTTTTAAAAGGAAGAAGAAAGAACCCTTAACTCCATGTGCATCCTCTCAGGTCGGGATCTTAAGCCAGAAGAAGGAGGTTTTTAGAAAAATTTGTCTCTTCCACGAATAATTCTGTAAGCTACTCTCTGATTGGCCTTCAATTTAATAGACTCAATACAATTGGTTGCCTTGGGAATCAGGGCTTCCTCGGCTTTATAATAGAAAAAATTAAATAAAAAAGAATTTTTATACAAATGTATGGAGTGTTTATCTTAAATTGATTTCATAAATAAATCCTAACATGCGATGTTAATACATTTAGTTTTTCTTTTATATGAGTTTTGTATACTCTTGATTTATCATGCTTTTTTAGATTATAATAAATATTTATACAAAAATAATGGGTGTTCGTATTTCTACACATCGACTTCCTTTAGTATACATAATATATCCTTTATGAGTAAATTTTATATAATTCAACCTGTCATATGGGTTGATCGAATAATCAGCTGGTTTGCTCAGTATTGATTCTAATAATTATCGATTTATCCAAGATCGACTAATTCTTTTCAAAATGTAAACAAATAACTCTAACCTCAATGTTCATGCATTCTATTTTTTATAATCCGCCAATAATAAGTAAGCCGCTTTATAATTTTTTGATCTTACCAATGGGTTCTCATAATTATTAATCACAATTATACATGTTTTCTTATCATTGTTGATAATGCTATTACTCCTAATCGCTAATAATACTTGATTTGAGTTGATTTATCCTTTGACTAGGTCTAACCTTCTTTCCAATTTTATAGTTCTATTATATTTCATTGGTTCATTTTAAAATATTTGGTGGTATTAATTTACCACGTGACACAATACGCCCTCTGATTTCTGATTTAAAACGACAATTCGAGAATATAATATAAATTTTATGATCCAGTTGGTTTTGGATCAGAAATCATACATGTTACAAAGTCTGTTAATAAATCTACTGAGAATTCTACCTCATAACAATTCAACAACATATACAACAATAAATAAATTCAATTCAAATACATACGCCTTACATCGGCCAATCTCCTTCTACACACAATACACAAATAAAAACTATCTCCTCCTCCATACACAATATAAACCTTTTTTCTAATCCACGCTCCGCCCTCAGGCCAGAAGCACATTTGAACGTTGGTGCAAAATCATTGCCAACCTAACAAACTGGTAATTCTCTGACTTGCAGAATATAATATTTTTTCTCTCTCGACATAGAACAATGACTTGTACATTTTCATTTCATTCTCTTGCAGAATTTGGGCTTTGCTTTCATATAACGAATATTTTTAAAGGATAATCTTTGGTAAGTTTTATTAACAAGAACTTCTTATTCATCTGATACATTGAAACTTTGGCTTAATGCTTTGGTGGTAACTATGCGGTTTGATCATTTGGCGGATAATTTTAGTGATTTTCTCAATTAGTTTACACATAAATAATAATAATATAATATTTTTATAATATCTCTACATACAATTCACATTCATATGACACTTGAGCCTTTCTTGGGGGTGTCAACTTAGGCGATTTTATCAGGCATTGAATACTCGGGTTTTCGTAGTGGACAGCTGGTTTCCATTGGCTTCGGTTCATCACTTGTCGCCATTTTGATGTCTACAAGTTATACAATGGCAAGTTGGTTTTTTAAATTGGAAGTTATTTATTCACTTGTTTCATTAGTAAGAATGGTGTTAAAGATGGTTTCTAAATTTGTTCTTTCTTTATTTTCAGGTATGCTGGTCGAAGTGAATACTCGTCTGCTAAATAAGTGTGTTGCCTGGCGTTCGTTTGGTACGTATTTACTGACAGGTAGGTTCAGTGAATCCAAATATTATTGTTTACTTTCTTATCGCTTATTGTCTCGATAATACGGTTTGAGATTAGAAATATTTTCCCACCAAGTTAAATTTGGTTTGCTTTCTTCATACAACTGAACTGTATTACGTTCAGTTACAGCTGCAATTTTGTATGGTCCAGTATAAATATGAAAGAATTTTCTGGTAGTTTTTTCCAGCGCATTGGATAACCTATGGCTTTTTAAAGTATTTCATCTCCGACACTGTATTAAATTGCTTGGACTTATTATCATGATAATGTTTTCGTGAGGTCGCTGACCTTTCTAATCTCTGTTGTACAATGTGACAGATGTCTAGGTTAGGATGAGTTAAAGCATTCGACGGTGGGAAATCTATTAACTTTTCAATAAACATTTTATTTCTTTCTCCAAAAATAACCTCTACTGGTGTATACCCTGTATTCTCATTGATACAATTGTTGAAACATTCTTCTAGGAATGGTAGAAATCTAACCCAACTTTGATGTTTTTCAGCGCAGTACGCCCTCATGAATCGTGAGATTTCTGCCATGCAGCGCTCCACGGGGTTCGAGCTAGGAGAATATGTGGAAGTTCGAGATATTTTTATATCAGCTAGGTCAAGTATTCTTTTCCATGGTTTGCTACAAAAATATGATGCATTTTCTGATAGAATGTGCTTAGGTTTTCCTACTTGCGGAGTCCTCAATCTGCAGTTATCAAAAAGTTAGAAACTCGTATAGATGACGTCACCTGTCAAATAAATGAATGGTTGGATAACGTATCAAAGGAAGTTGAAAAACAGGTGGACGTATTGGGTAAGGAGCTAGGCACCACTATCATGGGAACTGTCATGGAAAAGGTATTAGAAAATAAAGATGAGATAGAGTCCAAGGTGGAGGAAAATAATAATAAAATAGCGAAAATAGTCAAGGAGCAAAGTAACATGCAGACAGGTATAGCGAATTTAACGGAAGAGGGGGCAAAATCACGAGAAAAGTATGGCATGTTAGAGAATGCCATAGGCGGACAACAGTTGAAGCTCACCGGATTGTATGATGAAGTGAATAAAAACAAGAAAAGTATGAATGATAAATGGATCGCAAATGAAGAACGAGTCTCCATAATAGAGACCCGTATGGAAAGTATCCCAGTCAGTCGGATGCATTATACACCGACCGAGGTGGTAAACGGCACTCAACTTTTTCAAAGTCTTGGAAAATTTGATAACTCCCACCGTCATATGCAACCCAGACCATTTATAGATCAAATAAAAGCCATTCAAGAATTGATACCCACCTCTTGGTTAGTATGGCGCTTCCAACTGTCTAGTCTATTACTCGGCGAGCCGCTGATGTTTTTCCAGAGCCGGATGAGAGATATCAATAGCCTGGAGGACTTCATCTCCCAGTTCCTGCAGCAGTATTGGAGTAAACGTAAACAGATGGACTCACTATCAGAGATTATATCATGCACATATGATAATAGAGGCAGACAGTCATATACTGAATTTGTAGCTAAGATGATGTGCAAGAATTCGCAACTAGACGAATCTTTGGCGGATGCATCATTAGCAAATATATTATCAAAAAAGCTTCCTTACAATGTTCGCATGACACTGGCAGTATCTTCGATTTCCAATTGTAAGGAACTGATGGAACATTTACACTGTATCCAATCCGTCACTTCTGAATCAAGTCAGGTAAACGATCGCACAGGAGACTTCAACCATTCTCTTCAACATAATAGCAATAGTTTCAGAAAAAATTATAATGGTGAGAATCAAATGTCAAATGCCGGAGCAAACACTCGATATCAAAAATACCCTGAAAATACTAGCAGAGGTCAATCGTTTGAAAATAGTCCTAGAAATAGATCTCAATATTACAATAGTAAACAACAAGATAGAGGAGCATATTATGATGGCCGAGATCGCTTAAATGGGAACAATTACAAACGAGATGGAGATCGCAAGAATCAAGGTGAAACACATCAAAATCATAACTGGACAAATACATCTTACACAGTAGCACATACAACAAAAGCAACCCAAAATCAACATGCAAATAACCCACCACCAAATCAAGAAATAAGCACTTCTAAAACTACATGACTATATGATACCCCCAAAGCAAAGGATAATTATTCATCTACTAAATTAGAGGAACATGCCAAACCTCTCCACATAGACACCACTTTCCGGGACGATCAGCGTGAAACACTCTTAGAAAACCCTGACGATACCGATGTGACATCAGACAGCCAGCTACAAACTTATATCGAATGCAAGTTATATGGGACAAGACTACAAGCGCTGATTGACAGTGGTTCACAATGCTGTTTATTACAAGAGGATATGTTTTCGAACATCAAAGATAAACATGCAATAGCTACGCTACCCCTCACTAATGTATACATTTCCGGTATTAATCCTGGCAGAAGAATAAGAGTAACCACTCAATGTCTCTTAGAAGTGGAAATAGAAGGAGTTATATTTGAATATACTTTCCTGGTGTTACCAGTCAAAGGTCCAGCAATGATAATAGGCGCTGATTTCCTACAGTATTTCCGAACCTGTTTGAATTTCTGTACATTGAAATTCCATGCAAGCCCGGAAACCACCACCACCGAAATTATTACACCTCTCAGTTTAAAAAGACATCCTGGAGAAAATCGGATAGTACAATTTGCATACCACATGGAAGGCGTTCCTAGGACTTGGGGTATTCATGAAATTGAAGAAACCATGGAGCATTTTGAAGTGTTGAGTTTAACGACAACAAATGACGGCGTGGTCGATAAAGAGGTTTCCTCTGGAGAAATGTTTGAAAAATTATTGGATAAGATAAACTGTTATGCTGAATGGGATTTAGATACAAAAAACAGTGTCGCGAAGGTTTTCATTGAAAATAGAGATGTCTTCTCAGAACAGCCAGGACTAGCTAAAGATTTTGAATGCCGACTCAAAGTCAAACCTCATGAAGCCTATTACCGAAAATCTTACCCAATACCTTTTACATACCGCCCGGCAGCTATAGCAGAGATAGACAGAATGTTAGAATTGGGGATTATTGAACCATCAAGCTCTCAATATAGCTTACCAATTGTTTGTGTTGCTAAGAAAGACGGCACCGTGAGATTATGTCTGGACGCGCGAGCGCTTAACAGCATTCTGGAAGATGACCGTGAGAGCCCAGACCAGATAGAACAAGTACTTCAAACCTTTAGTGAGAAGAATGTATATTCTACAGTCGACCTAAACGCAGGTTATTGGCAGATCCAGATAGCAGCAGAATCAAGAGATTATCTATCATTCTTATTCAACGGAAGGAATTACCGCTTCACTTGTCTAGCTTTTGGACTGAGGAACGCCATGGCCATATTTATTCGTTGCCTTCGTCAAGCCGTAGGAGAAGATGTCACGGATTTCTGTACACTCTACGTGGATGATGGAATTATTTCTTCAACAGATATTCAGGACCATTGTCAACACCTAGATATAGTATTTCGTCGCCTCATCAGATGTGGACTCAAATTAAAATTATCAAAATGCGAATTTTTTGCACAACAAGTCAAATATTTGGGACATATCATCACCCCGGACGGCATCTCCCAAGATAGCAGTAAATTAGAAGCCATCAGAAAATTCCCTTCACCAACCAACCGAAAGCAACTACAGAAATTCATTGGATTTCTTCAATTCTATAGACGTTTCAACAGCCGTATGTCACACTACACTGCCCAATTAAGTCACGTACTATCTACCAACAAAGCATGGAAGTGGACAGAAGCAGAAGAGAAGATATTTCGAGAATTAAAAGAAGCTTTCCTTGAAATAGTTGTACTAAGTCATCCCGATATGAGCCAGCCATTTTACATAAACGTAGACGCCTCAGATTACGCCATAGGAGCAGAAATATTTCAGAAAAGTGCCGAAGGAGACAAAGGAGTACTAGCTTTTTTCAGTAGAACACTAAATCCAGCACAAAGACGCTATTCGATTACAGAAAAGGAGTTATTAAGTATAGTAGAAGTCTGTAAAAAATACCGCACGCTGCTGTTGGGAAATAAAATTTATATCAATACCGACCACAAAGCTCTCACGTTTTTTAAAACAGCTAAATTAAACCACAACAGACTGTCACGATGGTTTCTCGCTCTTCAAGAATTTGATCTCGATCTCACCCACTTACCAGGAAAGCAAAATCAAACAGCCGATTTTCTATCCCGAGAATTAGATGCCACATACTGTAACGACACAAACCTGAAATGCTATGCAATGGAAATGGACGAAAGCATACCATATCCCGAAAATATCAAACCTCAAGTCTACAAGAATACACTAACACCCAGAAGGATTCAGAATGCGCAAAAAGAAGACCCCAAGCTATCCCAAATTTTAGAAATACTGGAGGAAGGACCGTCTGAACCGCCCCACTACCTGCGACAGTACACGCGATACCGTGGATTCCTATTTCACCGCACCACACCACAAGGTTATAACTGGAGAATCATAATACCTAAGGAAATAGCGGAAGAAGTGATTAAGGAAACACATGAGAGAATTGGCCACTTTGGAGTAAGAAAAACGATATGTACACTAAAAGAAGCCTGTTATCTGAAAGGTATGCACAAAAAGGTAGTCAAAGTGTTAAGAGCATGCGACCTATGTCAGAAAACAAAACATTTAAAATATCAAGTCAGGGGAGCAATGATACCTATATTGCCGACCGCCCCATTGGAGTTAGTATCAGCCGACATTTATGGTCCTCTACCCCTAGCACAACATGGAAAAAATATATATTCGTGTTAACATGCACATTCTCTAAATACACCATGTTCTTTCCCATCGGTAAACTAACAGGAGAAGTCCTAGCAAATTGCATAGTGAATAAGTGGACTCCGCAAGTGGGAAAACCTAAGCGCATTCTATCAGATAATGCATCATATTTTTGTAGCAAACCATGGAAAAGAATACTTGACCTGGCTGATATAAAAATATCTCGAACTTCCACATATTCTCCTAGCTCGAACCCCGTGGAGCGCCGCATGGCAGAAATCTCACGATTCATGAGGGGGTACTGCGCTGAAAAACATCAAAGTTGGGTTAGATATCTACCATTCCTAGAAGAATGTTTCAACAATTGTATCAATGAGAATACAGGGTATACACCAGTAGAGGTTATTTTCGGAGAAAGAAAAAAAATGTTTATTGAAAAGTTAATAGATTTCCCACCGTCGAATGCTTTAACTCATCCTAACCTAGACATCTGTCACATTGTACAACAGAGATTAGAAAGGTCAGCGACCTCACGAAAACATTATCATGATAATAAGTCCAAGCAATTTAAATACAGTGTCGGAGATGAAATACTTTTAAAAAGCCATAGGTTATCCAATGCGCTGGAAAAAACTACCAGAAAATTCTTTCATATTTATACTGGACCATACAAAATTGCAGCCGTAACTGAACGTAATACAGTTCAGTTGTATGAAGAAAGCAAACCAAATTTAACTTGGTGGGAAAATATTTCTAATCTCAAACCGTATTATCGAGACAATAAGCGATAAGAAAGTAAACAATAATATTTGGATTCACTGAACCTACCTGTCAATGAATACGTACCAAACGAACGCCAGGCAACACACTTATTTAGCAGACGAGTATTCACTTCGACCAGCATACCTGAAAATAAAGAAAGAACAAATTTAGAAACCATCTTTAACACCATTCTTACTATGAAACAAGTGAATAAATAACTTCCAATTTAAAAGCCAGCTTACCGTGGTATATCGTAAAGAGGCATCAAAATGGCGACAGTTGAATAAATAGAAGCCACTCAAACATCCAAGGATCAGCTGTTCGCTGCGAGAACCAGAATGATCAGTGCCTATTAAATCATCTAAGTTGATACCCCGAATAAAAAACTCAAGTGTCATATAAATGTGAATTGTATGTAGAGATATTATAAAAATATTATATTATTATTATTTATGTGTAAACTAATTGAGAAAATCACTAAAATTATCCGCCAAATGATCAAACCGCATAGTTACCACCAAAAGCATTAAGCCGAAGTTTCATGTATCAAATGAATAAGAAGTTCTTGTTAATAAAACTTACCAAAGATTATCCTTTAACAATATTCATTATATGAAAGCAAAGCCCAAATTCTGCAAGAGAATGAAATAAAAATGTACAAGTCACTGTTCTATGTCGAGGGAGAAAAAATATTATATTCTGCAAGTCAGAGAATTACCAGTTTGTTAGGTTGGCAATGATTTTGCACTAACGTTCAAATGTGCTTCTGGCCTGAGGGCGGAGCGTGGATTAGAAAAAAGGTTTATATTGTGTATGGAGGAGGAGATAGTTTTATTTGTGTATTGTGTGTAGAAGGAGATTGGCCGATGTAAGGCGTATGTATTTGAATTGAATTTATTTATTGTTGTATATGTTGTTGAATTGTTAGGAGGTAGAATTCTCAGTAGATTTATTAACAGACTTTGTAACATGTATGATTTCTGATCCAAAACCAACTGGATCATAAAATTTATATTATATTCTCGAATTGTCGTTTTAAATCAGAAATCAGAGGGCGTATTGTGTCACGTGGTAAATTAATACCACCAAATATTTTAAATGAACCAATGAAATATAATAGAACTATAAAATTGGAAAGAAGGTTAGACCTAGTCAAAGGATAAATCAACTCAAATCAAGTATTATTAGCGATTAGGAGTAATAGCATTATCAACAATGATAAGAAAACATGTATAATTGTGATTTAATAATTATGAGAACCCATTGGTAAGATCAAAAAATTATAAAGCGGCTTACTTATTATTGGCGGATTATAAAAAATAAAATGCATGAACATTGAGGTTAGAGTTACTTGTTTACATTTTGAAAAGAATTAGTCGATCTTGGATAAATCGATAATTATTAGAATCAATACTGAGCGAATCAGCTGATTATTCGATCAACCCATATGACAGGTTGAATTATATAAAATTTACTCATAAAGGATATATTATGTATACTAAAGGAAGTCGATGTGTAGAAATACGAACACCCATTATTTTTGTATAAATATTTATTATAATCTAAAAAAGCATGATAAATCAAGAGTATACAAAACTCATATAGAAAAACTAAATGTACTAAAACCGCATGTTATGGTTTATTTATGAAATCAATTTAAGATAAACACTCCATACATTTGTATAAAAATTCTTTTTTATTTAATTTTTTCTATTATAAAGCCGAGGAAGCCCTGATTCCCAAGGCAACCAATTGTATTGAGTCTATTAAATTGAAGGCCAATCAGAGAGTAGCTTACAGAATTATTCGTGGAAGAGACAAATTTTTCTAAAAACCTCCTTCTTCTGGCTTAAGATCCCGACCTGAGAGGATGCACATGGAGTTTAGGGTTCTTTCTTCTTCCTTTTAAAATTTTAAAAACTATTAAGCCAAACCCTTTTTTAATGTAAAGTATTTGTATTAAATGTCAATTATCTGTGAACTCAGTGCTGTCAAAGAGTTCGTAATTTGTAAAGATTCCCATAAACATAGCTTTAATTCGAAAGAAACTTATAAAAATCTGGATCACGCGTTAGCCCAGCAGTGACGAAAAGGAGCCTACCTAATTAATTATTGGAAATAATTAATTCAATCCACGAGACCGTCAAGAACTTCAATTCAGTGAGTGATAATTCAAACGAGCTCGTTTTTTCTACGTTCAGTGGGGTAATTAATAAAAAAGCGCTATTCAATTAACTTGAATTAAATTAAAAATCACCACGTGTTGTATAATATCACATAGTTCATAAGAACATTTTATAAATTTATTTAATATATGTAGGAAGCTTACTTCCATGCACAGCCCGAATTCATATAAATCCCTGAGATCTCATGTTTGAATATTATTTATTAATTATAAATTTATTAATTGATCAAAGTATATCATATCAAACTTATAGACCGAACAGGTTTTTGTTTGCAGAATTTTGTATTGATTGGAAGTATAAGTATCAGTATTAAATATAATATATTTATGAATTTGAAACTCACTATTGTGAATATTAGCAAAGCCTGTGATAATTATTCAGATTTTTGAAATAGATTATTTAAGTGAATTATAGATATATCGAATATTTTATGCATATCTTTTTTATGGGAATATATTTTGTGTTTTATGTCAGCATACAAACTCATAGAATTTTTTATTATATCCTAACTCATCTCGTGATATACAGTTTGAGCTGTTTTAATATCAACAAATATTTAGCAGCACTTAAAATTATCGAATCGAGTGATATTAATCTTATTCAGAGCACTCAATATTTATCATCCTTTGATGATATTCATCTCATCTACCAGAACAAGTATATTAAGAAATTATATTAATAAGGTTCCAGTTATATCATATAAGGATCCAGAGAGCTTCCAGAACTGGCGTTGTAAGTTCTAAGGAATTTCGGAAGGGTATATTGGTGAATACTTGTATTCGCAACGAGCGTTTTAAGAATCAACTAGAAACAACTATAGTTGGTCCTTATTATTCTCTAGTGATGCATGGTTACTGATAATCAGTCATCAAATATTCTTTTACTTTCCTTATTGGTATTCTTCAAGAACTTCATAGAAGCAGCGGTAAGAATTATCAATCACCGGTCACTGAACCTTATGGTGATTATTTGTATTTATAAAATTCATGTTTCTACCACTGAGCTAGAGCTGAGGTTTGAACCCAGTAATTTTGCGAGCCGGACGGCCTTAATTTTCTGTGAATTTATTCGCAAAAGAGGGAATTTAGAGACTGCTCTTATAAATATCAGAAATGTCGTATTATCTGTGAAGGATTTACAATCCACAACTTCACACAATGGCACCCAACCAGTGGAGCGTGATGAAAAGCTTACCTACTCAATCTCACTATCAATGATTCATAAAATTATTGATAAAACTGAAAACTGCGAGAAGTATAATCTGAAGTTGATTCAACAAGATATATCTGATAATCTATTGTAAGTTCTGGCTAAAATAATTGAGTTGCTCTTCAAATTAAAATTTTTCAAGCTGCATAAATACAGACAAACTGTATCACACTAGTTTGACAACATAATTCTCATAAGAGAGAAAAAATTGGATGGAAATTTCCATAAAAGTCTATAGTAAAATTTTGATTTTGATTTTTTGAATCTAGATATTGTATGCTGACCAGGGGTATAGATTATTTGAAATATAATCGCATAGCTATTAGTAAAAGTCGTCAAAACAGCTGTTCTACAGATGATTTATCTCATGTATGTGTTATTTTTATGAACTGCTCTACCTACCTACCTCATGCACGAGAAGGAGGCTACAAAGTCCATTTCTCAAGGATGAGGTGGACCCCCCATTAGTTTCCCACAAAAAGGACACTCATGCCAGTTAATAGAGCTAATAAATAACTATACAGGGTATGAATTTGAAAAAAATCGGTGAAGTCCTTTTTGAGAAAATGGTGAAAAACATGGTTTTTTTTAGTAATTATCCGCCATTTTTCTCAAGAATATTATGGTGCTCCTGCAATTTTCCCAGTAATAAGACTCATGCCAGTCGATAGGGCTTATGGTATAAATTTGAAGAGAATCATTAGAGTCGTTTTCGAGAAAACCGTGAAAACATGGTTTTTTAGTGATTATCCGCCATTTTTCTCAAGAATATTTCGGAGCTCCTGCATTTTTGCCAGAATTGAGACTCATGTCAGTTGATAGGGCTTATGAATAGCTCTATTCATAGTGTAAATTTGAAGAAAATCGTTATTAATAATAAGAAGAAGATAATCGTTATAAGCCGTTTTCGAGAAAACCGCGAAAAACATGTTTTTTTTAGTAATAAATTATTATCTGCCATTTTTCTCAAGAATATTACAGAGCTCCTGCAATTTCCCCTGAAATGAGACTCATGTCAGTTGATAGTGCTTATGAATTTGAAGAAAATCGTTAAAGACGTTTTTCAGAAAACCGTGAAAAACATGTTTTTTTTAGTGATTATCCGCCATTTTTCTCAAGAATATTACGGAGCTCCCGCAATTTTCCCAGAAATGAGACTCATGTCAGTTGATAGGGCTTATGAATCCATGATATAAATTTGAAGAAAATCGTTAGAGCCGTTTTCGAGAAAACCGTGAAAAACATGGTTATTTAGTAATTATCCGCCATTTTTTCCGCCATCTTGGATTGAATCTAATTGAATTTCTTATCGTCGGATCCTCATGGTATAAGGACTATAAGTTTAAAATTTCAAGCCAATCGGTTAATTAGGATGGAGTTATCGTGTTCAAAGACATACACACATACACACACACACACACACCACACACACACACACACAACACACACACACACACACACACACACACACACACACACACCACACACACACACACACACACACAGACCAAAACCCAAAAATCATGTTTTTGGACTCAGGGGACCTTGAAATTAGGGTACCTTAATTTTTTTTGGAAAGCAATACTTTCCTTACCTATGGCAATAGGGCAAGTAAGTAAAAATGCGCAGTAGCACTCTGACAACAAATAATGATTACAGTATATCTGGTGTAAACCCAGCAGACACTGAGTCATATAGTTGACAGAGCTATATATGTAGCTCAAATTTTATATAGTTCTGCTATATTGCTCTCCAGCTATATAGTGTAAACGTATAGCTTAACATTGATTGAGCTATAGTGGTATAGATGGATATGGAATCATCGTGAAAGTAACTGTTAAAGTACTCAAAATCACTATGATTCTCCAAAATAGTTATTTGTTCAACTAGTGCGCAAAGTGACAGTTTGCTGCACCGAAAGAAACGTTTACGCCCGAGCCGTAGGCGAGGTTTCTTGAGTGCAGCAGAGGAACTTTGCGCACGTATTTCACATTAAATTTTTCCTTCAGTTACCATTGAATATGAAAAGTGGTTGATTATGGGTAAAATGATGGCTGAAATCAATCAAATGTTTGTCTACATAATTTTGTTATTAATAACAACTGTCATTTATTTTAAACTTCATAATCCAATTGAAAATATATAATAATCCATAATTTATTCAAATTAAAAATTAAATTAATCCAATTAATTTGAAAATTTGAATAAGTTTGAGTAAATCTTAATTTCTTAATAATTTTTCAACCAATTTATGAATGAAATAGTTATTTGTGCAACTAGTGTGCAAAGTGACAGTTTGCTGCACCGAAAGAACGTTTACGCCCGAGCCGTAGGCGATTGGCTGAATATGAAAAGTGGGTAAAGTGGGGAAAAGTGGGTATACCATTGAATATGAAAAGTGGGTAATTATGGGTAAAATTGCCTGAAATGCATCAAATGTTTTTCTGTGTAATTTTATTATTGATAAAAACCTTAATCCTAAAATCCTAAAGTCCTTGTTGTCCTTGGTTATAATATATAATGAATAATAATTAGCGGATTGTGCTTTGTTGCACCTCTGCTCACTATAGCAGCCCAGTCACTGTTACCAACTTCATTTTGATTTGCTGCACTGTTGCTCCATATAACCTACTAAGTATTTTGCGTTGCCATGTTGCAAATCTGGAGTGCAGAATAGTTATTTGTGCATTGTAAAGCGTGAATTTTACTCGCCTCACATACGTAGAGAGATTTGCCAAATCATGTAGTGTTGTATCTAAATGCCACACATTGGGCCGGCAAATCATGTGGTGCGTTTTTTAACGGCTTCACACATGTAGAGTGAATCTTGTACTGAATCAATGGTGTAGAGGCTATAAATTTTGTAACTGCGTACGTGGACGCTAAGTGTACACCAGACTGATTGATTCACTACAAGATTCAATACAATTGTCGGAATCGCGGGAGGCCTAAACGCTCGCTCACCCTTGATTCTTCTAATGACAGATTGTATAGTGATGAAATTTTTATAAGCAGTGTAGCGATCGCTAAACACTGAAGACGGATACCTTAAAATTATTACCTGTGAAGAATGAGCATATAAAATCATACAGGTCGAGCAAAAATCCCGATGTAGATAATTTACGGGACTGCGTCTCTAATAAGTTCTGAAGGATTAAAATACGGTATTTGGGCCAAATATCGTTCAGAATATACTTCGAGAACAGAGTCTTGTCGGGTTTTAAGCTCTATTGTAGGAATTTATATGATCTCTGGCTGCATCTGCTGTACAATTGATGTGTTCGCTCCTAAGTCGAGGTTGGTAACAGATAAAAGCTGATATATGAGCAGGTAAGGACAAAGACTAAATATCTCGATCTGACCCCACTCGCTACATCCACTTAGACCTGTTCCAATATCCAGCTTAATTCAATTATTCCAATGATCGTATTTGATCGGTTCTTGATGATATAGAACGTATCAGACACAATAATTGACAGGCTTAAGAAATAATCGAACTCAGAAAACGAATTAACAAAACTGAAATATATTATAATAAAATATATGATCATACAGTGCAGATTCAGAATTTGATTTACAGGTTGATAATAATTTAGCATTAACAAAAGAGTTAAAAATTTTCTTGTGCTTGCATGATACCATGCGTGATTCGACAGAATTTTACAATTGATAAAATTAACAGTTTTGAAAAATAGTGAAAAATGAATTATAAAATATTTTTAAAATGCTCGGGTCGTGGTTCTGGCAGCGGAGGATAGCTAATCAACTACAAGTTCGTATAAATTAAATATTGAACAAATTCTAGGCTCTTAAATGCTAAAGCGCTTGTCGGCGTGGCCAATAATTTAACGAAGAAAATTTATGTTTCTGCACTGAAATATTTTCGAAGCGTATATTGTGGCCCCTTTAAACTTATAACTCACGTGAAATTCCTTGGCGGTCGTGGTTTTCCTCTTTAGATCAAAAATCGTTTGATCGGCAGCAATCCAGGCTTCGGTTTCAGCACGTGGGAGATTTTAATTTAATATTTCCTTCACCAAATTAATTAAGGGATAATCTACTTTGAACTTTTAATTTATCGACTGATGAATATAAATTTACAAATAACAAATAGATTGGCCTAAAATATTGGCTCACAAATAAAACATATAAAATCGAACGAAAATTTTACAAATAGGTCTTGGTAACTATAAAGAGATCTGAACGGTGAGGATTTCAAAAGGGAAGTGCTGTCTTTTCTCTCAGCTTCTTGGCTAGACCTTTCTTCTGAGAGTCTCGATGTAATAAATTTGCATGAAAAATTTGCCATTGGTAGAACGATTGTGACGTAGACGTGACGTCAGTGGCAGGCAGTAGAATATAATTCCTTTAATTACAATAATAATTCAATTTATGTAATTCTTAAAACTGCTTAATCTTCTAGACATAGTTCCTCTCATACAATGTACATGTGCTAGCGTATATGATAAGGCAGGTTTGTTGTCTGATAGTAGATTAACATGTGTTGCTTTCAAACGATCACCTTTTTGGTGCTATTTCTATGCACTATGATTGGCTTAGGCTTGCCAAAGAGATTTAATTACCATGTGGTTCAGTTGAATTAATCATTAATAAATTAATATTCTTATACAATTTTTATTATGTCTGAGACTGTTATAATTAATTTCTGCAGTTTTTATCAATAATATACTGTTCATGCTATGACCTAGTTAGTTACAATAAGACCTGACATATAATATAATTTCTTAAGTAATAAATAATTTCAACGATAATACATACATTTTATTTTTTTATTTGAAATTCTTGGTCCTTTATTGATAGTTTTATAATTTTTAGAAATGGTATTATATCTTGCGTGAAGCCAGCATGACATTTGACAATACTTTGAATCAGTCAGCTGCGTTCGAACTGTTTTAAAAACATCTGATCGATAGTAAACAAAGTGTAACCTCAAATTCAATGAGCAATTCGTAAATAATTTGTGCTTTATTTGCAGAATAATTATAATTTTATTGAATAATTTTCTAGAAAATATTCGGTACAGAACGGTACTCTTATCTAATATACAGTTACTGATAAGTAAGCTTTATCGCTCAGTCGCTAACTATTCCTTTAGCAAATTCTTTCATTTTAAAAGGTAATCACAATTTTTCTCTCTTCTCATGAGGTCTATTTAAAAAATTCATCACACAAAGCCCCCAGGATATTTTAAATAGGTAATTGGGAGACGAGTCGAAACAATGATTATTTGAAAAATCCGATATTGTGATGAATACACCATTTCATCTCCTTACTTTTACGAAAACTCCACACTTAACACTAAAAACGATATATCGTGCACTTTTGGCTACGAGAAAATAAATAATTGATTGTTCCTTCCATTGGATGCAATCGAAATACAATAATTAATGAGGTCTCTTTGGATCCTTCATTAAAACAACTCCACAACTTCCATTCACGGGTGGCTTATGAGCAGACCCATAACTATAACAAATATACAAAATTCAACATATTATCCTCTTAGGATTCGAACAGTATTGGCAACAAATATAGATTTTCATCATTTTTCATGGTTATTACAGGTTTCGACTCTTTGTTCTGGCTTTTACATAAATTGGGTGAGAGTGTGATTTAACTTCGGTGACTTGACAATTGTCTACCGTTTGACTCGAGCAATTCCTTTTTTACACTTAGTACCTTGTGTACAAACAGGGTTACACTTGAAATGGTTTTTTTTTTATTTTTATCAATGCTGGTTATAAATATTATGCTTTCAAGATTATATTCATCAATTTGAATTACAATTCATGATCTTTGATGCAACAATAATAAATTTCACATTTTAAGGTAAGAATTTCATTTTCTTTGGAGTTTTTTAGAGATACATTTATATGACATAGAACATGCGCATTTCGTGCAATTTAACATAAATATATATTTTTGGTTGCGTTTTTTACTTATAATTTCACATTAAATAATAGGTTACAATAATTAATAACGATATTGCTTTGATTCCATTAACATTGACTCTATGATTTCGCACACATTGGTTGGTGTGACGAAGAAAATTATCGAACAGGCTTTGGTTCTGAATAGATTTTTCTATCGATTCTGTATTTCAAGGTTAGATTTACGCATTTTTTCAAATAAACTTTGTTTATTTTCTTTCCTCCTATTCACTACTAATTTCATGTTATTTCTAATTTATAATTATTTTCTGTGGATAATATAATTCTTGTTTCTGTTTTTCAGTTGTGCAGATGATACCAGGCGATTGTTTCTATGATGACTATGACACGAGGCAGATGTCTTGATCAGGTTGGTAATTTTTAAAGTTGTTTCGTAGTTTTATTTTCTTGACTTAGAGTTGATAATAATTTCTTCATTTGAAGTAGATTGATAGTATTTCTTATTAGCTGAGATGCGGCGAAGTTTAGGCTATGTTGATTAGGCTGCAGTAGAAATATGCTAGTTCGCAAAGATGTGATTCAATG
>NW_024090601.1:0-27994 GCF_014356525.2 Nilaparvata lugens
TTTGTTCCTGAGGCACTGTAATCCCTGAGGCAAGTTTCATTGCTGCAGCAACTTCTGTTCCTGAAGCAATTGTAGTCCCTGAGACATTACTTGTAATTCTTACTGCAACTGTTCCCTGATACGAATTCAAATTCTGCTGCAATTGTCCCTGATGAAATAGTAATTCCTGCTGCAATTGATCCGTGACGTAAATGCAAATCCTGATGCAACCCATGTCCTCCTGAGATGCAACTCCTGAGTAATCTAATTACTGCAACTCATGTCCCTGAAGGAATTGCAGTAAATGCTGCTGTTGCTGATGCAACATTTGTCCCTGATGTTATTGTAATTCCTGCTGTTCCTGAAGCAAGTGTTCCTGCTGCAACCTATGTCCCTGATGCAAATGTAATTGCTGATGCAACGTATGTCCCTGATGGAAATGTAATTTCTGCTGCAACTGATGTTCCTGAAGCAACTGTTCTTGATGCAAAAGTAATTCTTGCTACAACCTATGTTCCTGATGCAAATGTAATTCATGTTATTCCTATGTAGTTGCTGCTGTTCCTGAAGCAACTGTTGCTGACACGAATGTAATTCTTGCTGCAACCTATCTCCCTGATGGACTTGTAGTAATTCCTGCTATTCCTGAAGCAACTGTTGCTGCTGCAAATGTAATTCCTGCTATTCCTGAAGCAACTGTTGCTGCTGCAAATGTAATTCCTGTTATTCCTGAAGCAACTGTTGCTGCTGCAACCTGTAACCCTGATGCAAATGTAATTCCTGTTATTCCTATGTAGTTGCTGCTATTCCTGAAGCAACTGTTGCTGATGCGATTGTAATTCCTGCTATTCCTGAAGCAACTGTTGCTGATGCAAATGTAATTCCTGCTATTCCTGAAGCAACTGTTGCTGATGCGATTGTAATTCCTGCTGTCCCTGATGCTGTTGCAACTGTATCTGATGTGCATACCTGTTGTGCCGATTATGTCTGTGACTGAGAGTGAGTTGTGTGTGTACTAGAACGGCAGGAGCTTGCGACGGGGAGCCAGCCGCTTGTGCCGCACTCATCCGTTGGGCCCCAACATGATGAGGTGATGGTGACGATGGTTCTCGTTCTCATGGAAGCCGTCATCATCGTCGGCTATCATCCGTTCTGTCTTGCAGCACTTGACAGTCGCCTCGTTCTGCTGGCAACAGTCCAGCGCTGCTGTCAGATGCCTGTCGTTTCCATGCTGTTGGCAACAGGCTGTCAGATGCCTGTCGTTTCCATGCTGTTGGCAACAGTCCAGTACTGTCAGTTGCGTGTCGTTGAGACTGGTGCTCTCCCCATCATCGTCCTCCTCGAGGGCGTCAACCTCCGCCTCCTGGAGACCTCCACTGAGCAGACTGTCACCCTCGTCGCTGGCCACGCGCATGCCCTCGCACGAGCCCGGCGACAGGTTGCCGATCGGCGAGTTAAACTGCAACAGAGTCAGATCATAGTAGAAAAGTTGTAATTCTATAGTGAGATTCATTCATTGATATTCTCATTCAGATCCATAGCCATAGTCATTTATAGTGGCATTATCTATATTACTATATATCAAAATATTATTTTAAATATTAGTTGAACTGCAACAATTTATTTTGGAATCACCTCATAGTAAAAATGATGCGATTCTATGGTGAGATTCATTCATAGTCATTTATAGTGACATTTATTTATTATTTATTTATTTATACATTGATACATACAATATCATCCTCAATTATGAATGATTAGGAAAGGAACTGAAGCCCAAAACTGTTCCTTTCCGAAATTTAGATAGAAATTGTTCAAAAATATTCTCTACATTAAAACATCGATTACAGTATTAGCTGAGCTGCAACAATTCATTCAAAGTCAACTAGTATTAAAAATGTTGTAATTCTATAGTGAGATTTATTCATTGACATTCTCATTCATAGTGATATTCTCTACATTATAATATTATTATTATTATTTGTTCCTCTATTGAAGTGTTGTAAATGTACTGAATGACTAATTGTACTGAATCACAGTTTGAGCAGTCTTAATGAATGAACTATGGTGAAATGAAGCTTAGATAAATAAATTGAAGCTTCACGTTAATGAAGTAAATCTTCACTTTATAAAGTCGGTGGATATACAGTCGAACCTCTCTATAACGAATCTCTACTTAACGAAATCCTCTACACAACGAATTTTTACCTGGTCTCATGACATTTTTGAGTTTTGGCTGCTTATTTACCTCTATTTAACGAATTTCGGACCTCTCAACAACAAAGTTTTCTCTTGACTTCAACATACAAAGTGTAGTGTGTATAGGAAGCAGACGGTTATTTTCAAGGAATTGTTTAGTTTCAGCAGAAAGGTCAATAGACTAAAAATAATGGCAATTCAGGTAGGAAGAAGATAGGGTGGTAGACAGTCAATAGAGGGTGAAACACATGTCGGAAATTGAATGCAAGTTACTGGAAATTGAATTCCAAGAACTTGTCATTATTGTAGACCAGGCAGGTCTACAACGACTGGACTTCCCCGTTCTTGCTTTTGTCACACATTTCAATTCTTTGAACTTACTATGATGATGATAGCTGTGACGAACCTGAGGAAAAGAATCCGTCAAATCAAAAATTTCTACAGGCTTTTAAAATTATCAGGCAAGGATTAAAACTGAAAAATAGTGTACCAGACATGTCTGACTGTTTGATGATATGAGTCGTTTATGAACATGATTTTTATTCAAATGCCAAATTCATCCGAAAATTACTCACTTTTCCAGATATAAACATTAAAAAATAGGAAAGTTGAGTTATTATAGAATTTATTGTGAAGTTATTGACAAAATAACCGTATTTTGCGTTCCATCTAATAGTAGTGTAAAGAGCTGAAAAATATTGCTACAGAGTATGTACTTTGATTAAACTTTACTAATAGTACAAATCAAGCTTTCTGAAAATAAATTGATGAGTTTACTTACTTATTACATTCTATAAATATTTAAAAACATGTTTTTTTTCAAACAGCATGAATTTTCAAATTTCCATATTAATATTGGCCTAATAGGTACCCTACCTAAGTTCGCGATATGTTCTACGTAACATATTCATTTATTTACCGCCGTGATACGATATTATAAGATCCATAGGATCGTGGCAGTTTTCTTGACAGAAACTCTCAATAACGAATACCTCTCTGCAGCGAATTTTTCTCGGGATAATCGACTTTGTTATACAGAGGTTCGACTGTAATACCATGGCATAGTTGCCGAGTTTCTTTTTCTACCGCCTTCTATAGTAATAGCTGGGATTCAAGTTTATTCCGGTATATCTGATCGATTTAACCTATGAAATTAGTTTAACTTACAATGAAAACAACCTGTTTAGTCGAAAACTAACTTTCTAATAATGGAACAGTATTTTACAAAGAGAACTAAAAATATTACCTGAGGATTTTCTGTTATTCTGACACCATGATCACGTTCTCTTGTTGCATGTCCATTGGGAATTCGTCCATTGGTGAGTAGTGTCAGCTTTAATCCATTCACTTGATCTTGTGGGAAGCCACCCTGAAAACAATATAAATAATAATAATAAATTCATTTATTCTTCCAATTTATACATTTCACATAATCAGAAATTATGAATAATACAGTAGATATATAACAACAACAATCTTGCAAATTATAAAATATAAAGATAATAAATAAAACAATATTAGTCACGTTAGTTCCTCATACAACTAGCATACAACTTCTTACAACATATTACAGGACATTATCATGAAAAGATATCTGAAAAAATTAATCAAGGTATATTTCATACGGTACTGCATGTTTGTTAATCTATTGAATTGCTAGGAGTGGGTGGGGTTTGTTATCTACCAAACTTAAACACCTTCGACTGAGTCATTGTCAATATTGTAGAACCGTTCCATAATTGAATAAAAACTCACTATGTTGTCAAATTCTACACTGTTTTATTAAGTACACGACCAAGGTTGTGAACTTGTAAATGTGACCGGTGTGGTCACGAACCTTGTTCGTGTACTAAATAAAACAGTGTAGAATTTGACAACAAATTTGTGTTTTTATTCAATTAAACACCTTCAAAAATGTGTAGATCTTACAAGATCTTAACAAAAAATGGCTTCAAATTTTGAGCATAAACGACCTATACCATGGGATAACTTCTTATGTTATTTTTCTCAATGATATCTTCATTTCAACTTATTAATTTGAATTGAAGCAGCAACAAAATACTCAAAAATAGTTTACTGCCTTGTTTAGTTAGGTTGGCAGTGTAGTTGTGTATCGGTTGTCAAACTATATTAGGGTCCACGTTATAATGGCAGTATTTGATTGACATTGGTGTTGCTATCCTTGTCTATCATTCGACAATGCAGATGGTGCTATCCTTTTCTAACTCCACAACGTTGCCAAATCCGTTTTTAACAATGTAGAAATACATTTAATTCAGGCAGAGTATGGGCAACGCTGTTCTCCTATCTTAATTCTCTTTTAATTATCTTTGATTTTTCATATTGTTTGGAATCTTTTCTTTTATCTATCATATTATTTGTATTTTTTTTGTATTGTTATCTTGTAATAGAGAGTTAAGTGTAAGAAAGGGCCGACTGCGCCCTAACTTCGCTCTCTAGGAAAATAAAGGCAGTCATTCAATTCAATTCACTGCCATTAAAACTTGGACCTCACTATAGGCAAACTACTGCTGACTCAATAGTTAGTATCTCCAGAACTTATTTTGAGCTCTATGTTTGCAGCGAGTACAAACGTTAATTAGTATCTCCATATGTTCTATTGAGTTCTATGGTTGTAGTGAGTGCTTACCTTGGTGTCGAGAGGTCCGGTGAAGCACTCCATTTCATGCATTTCGTCAAAGGCGGTGGAGGGCGGCAGATAGAAGCCGGTGGAGCCGTTGGCGGCCGCCTGCCCGGTGCGGCAGATAGGCCCCGGCTTGGTGCACTTGTGTCGGTACACCAGCACTATGGTGCACATTATTATGCAGATGGCGCCAATCACACAGCCGATCACAATGCCTGCCGCAACAAGTTTCATCAATTTATGCACACATTCAATCAAAATGGAAGTGGATGATTTTAAAAATTGATAAATAAGTAATTGTGTCAAAAAATTACAAAAATATATGCAACGATTGAATAGAAACAACCAAGATGGAAGTGGAAGATTTTTAAAATTGATGAGTGAGTAATTCTACCACAAGAAGTTGCATGGAGGAATATAATATGCAAAGATTGAATATGGTCAACCGAAATGGAAGTGGACTATTTTTTAAATTGATAAATGGATAATATTGTAACGAAAAATTACAGGGATATATGTATAATTGAATATAGTCCACCAAAATGAATGTGGAATATTACAAAAAAAACATTTATCATGACCAATCATATTGTTGAAGAAATGATAAATACAATTCTGGAAGATGCCCATATAATCGGTTCACTTGTGCATGAGTGAAGAGATGAAAATTATAATGATAACATTAACAGAGAACCGAACGCTTGCTGGCATTTAAACCCATGACTTTCCTGGCATACATGATGCGGACTTACTGAGCAATCGTATTCTACTTTATTTGTATTTATTGATAGGAATATTGAATTTCAAAAATGGAATTTAAAGATGAGCTACTTTTCATGAGAGTCATAGGCTTAAAATCAATATAAATAAAAGATGCGGACAAAATATTCGATATAGTATTCAAAGTCAGATAAAAACTTATTGTGCAAATGAAAAATCCGAAGAACAAAAATAAACTATTAGAGACACTCAATCACTCCATTGTTAGTTTAGAACAATAACTAACATTAAACAAGTCTATTTATTAGAATAGTTCATACATATTGAATCAAAAATTCAATTCATGAAGAAAATCCATGTCAGTGAAAAATAAAAGAAATACAACAGTGAATCTAGACAACAGTCAACAATTTGAACTGTAAGCAATCTAAACACATCAGTCAAAAATACTCAAGGGATGAGAATATGAGCAATCACAATTTCAATATTGATAAAAAAAAATTGAAACTTTAGATTATCAACTCACCAAGAATTTGATCAGGTTTTCGATCAGGTGTAGTCTCAGTTGATTGGTCGGAAATAGGAGGCAGTTTGCGGCCGATTTTCGAGGGAATTGTAATTTCCAAATTTGGAGAAGGAGGCCCCGGTCCTGCCCCACTACTCGCCCATATTTTTAAAGTGTAACGGTTATTCTTCAATGATGTCAACTGTTGAACAGAAAAAAAATATTATGGCATAAATGATAATAGGAAAGAAACATATTTTTTAAAACAATCACTTAATTCCAACCATAAGAGCCTCAAGTGATCATTAAATTATGACAAAGCTAATATGAAGGTTTCCTAATATGATTATAAAATACATTTGTTTAGAGCTAAACAATTATGTACAATTCTTTCGTTATTCTTTATTGATTGATACAATAAGTACATCATCAAAATGATAGGGAGAGAAAAAATACGGTAAACTTGTGCTATTCCTCTCCCAATTTAGATAAGGCTACACATAGTCTGAAATAAGTCTTGTAGTTGTTCACTTCACAGAATTTTCGGTCCTTCATAATTATTTTCACAACGTAGATAAAATTTACAGCCGACATTTCTAAAGTGAAACAGTCATTCAAAGTTGTTGAATACGTCAATTCCTCTATGCTAAAATATCTAAAATCATCAATCAATGGTTCATATATGATCAATCTATTCCATATTTCCGTCAATATCAAGCTTCATCAATGTTAATTTGAAAAGCGTGATAAATTTTTTGATAAATTTCCGTCAATATCAAGATTGACGCCAACAAAATTGGAAGAGATCTATCAACATATCCTTATTATTGGTTGATGATGGTTGTTGATAACAATTTTTTTCTAATAGATACTGAACTTAATGTATAATAATTAACTAAATGAATGAATAAATAAATAAATAAATAACTTACGTTTGTGCTTAGCTTAGATGCAGGTACAATAGTTTTAGTCCAGTCGGCGATAGGTTGGGCGGGGTGTTGCGAGTAGGCGAGGGTGTAGTTGACAATGACTCCATTCACTTTCAAAGGCTCTTTCCACGAGATGCGCACTGTACTCGAGTTCATCAGCTTCCACTGCACGTCATGAACGGGACCCGGCACTAACACAAAAACACAAATTTATCAATTTGCCAAAATGTTAGTAATATAATAGAATAGAATATGAAATTGCAAATGAATAAATAATTCATTTATTTGATCAATAGATTCATACATGAATATAAGATCTTGTCTAACACAAATTTACACAGAAATTGTCAAGTACAGAGTAAATTGAATAAATATAAAAAAAACACATTAAGTACAATCCATTTGGGCAGGCACTATAAACTAAAAGGTAGTATCACAGTTGGAGTTCAAAAATGTGGTAATATAATAGAATATATCTATTAGAATAGAATAAAATACGGTATGTGTCGTGTTTCAGGAGCAAAGGGATTGAAAGCCTGGAAAATTGAATATATATATATATATATATATATATATATATATATATATATATATATATAGCACATAACAGAAGACACTTTAAAGTTTGTAATATAAATTAAAACAGGAGACACGATATAAATAGATTGAAAACACTTAAAAACTACATTAAAATGGGGAAATTTTCGGAGACTGTGTCTCCTTTCTCAACCGAGAAGACTGCAAGGAGACACAGTCTCCGAAAATTTCCCCATTTCTAATGTAAGTTTCTAAGTGTTTTCAATCTATTTATATCGTGTCTCCTGTTTTAATTTATATATACATTTTTTTTTTGAAAAAAATAGAACTAAATAAAAAAATGTCTAAATAAATATATTCGTCATGACATAGAATTGACATCGTCAATAGACATAAAAATGAAAAAGTTAATTCTGAAAACAGTAGGTTATTTTCATGTTCAATTTATATAGAACTGCATATTTGGACTTATTTGCAAAGAACAATAGCTGTGGTAGTTCCTGGTGGATGAACACCTTTTTGGCTTCAAAATATAAAGTGAGTACTATACCACCTAACTATACTTGAACTATTCTAACAAACAAATCCCACATAACCTAACCTACCCTACTTGACCTACGACTACCTATCAGTTTTATTGGAATTTCCAATTACTTGATAATTTTTATATTCTTAATTCGAAGGACAGCGAATTTTTGAGTTTTTTCTTATCAGATTAACATCCTGAATTGATTGTAACCAATTATTTGATACCAGGTACGTGGGTGTATTTGAAATTGAATGTCTCCCCGGAAAAACGTTACAAGTGCCAAAATTTGAGTACTCGATTTTTTCATGGAAAAACGTTCCTAGTGCTCTTGCACTTGTCATGTAGTGACATCTATTGATAAATTTTATTACTAGTAGTTATTGGTCGGAGAAGTTTTAAAAATACTTTTAAAATATCCAAAAAATCAACATTGAAACGCTTTTTAGTTGTTGTAAAATTTGAGAAATGGCGCTTGTAATGTTTTTCTGGGGCCCATTCAATTTATAAATTGAAAATGTTTAATGTACTCACGGTCTTCGATGTTCGACACTCGAGCTTCTGACTGTACTCGCTGTGCCTGTTATTCTCGTCGTGCGTCCTCACTTTCAACTCGTACAGAGTGTACGCCTTTAGACCAGTTATTTGAACTCCGGTGCTTGTACTGAAACAAACGAAAATAGATGATGAGACACAATCACGAAAATCACATTTTTATAAGGGATGTTGAAAAAATTTTTTTTTACATAATTAAGCACAATTCACAATAACAATACGGTAAACAATTGAAAGTCACAGCATTCAGCAATAGATCAAAGTCAATATAATTTATAAGAAGTGTTTACATAACCTCACTCAAATCACTTAATTATCAACATTTTCAAGAGAAACAGTTTTGGTTTATTCTTTGGCTCTCTCCCAATCATTCATTTGATATTCATTAGATAGCAGGTCTATGGAATTAACAGAGAAAACAATTCCAATGAATATTTATAACGGTTTTCAAAACTAATATATTTTTAAAAGAATTATTATGTTATTTGCTTATTAAAGGAATTATTGTGATCAGTAGCTTTATACACTCAACTGCCTGGGAGTTATAAAAAATGTCTGGTTATCAGAAAATGTTCGAAGCCAACAAATTGAGAAAATATTCAATTTTAATATATTATACAGTGAGTTTTTTTCTGGCTCTAAATTTTTTGAAATTACTCAAAAAAATTCCAATTTATAATGGTGATTTGAGTGTTATATATGTTTTATCTAGTTTATTGACCATCAAAATTTAAATTTCTTAGTTAATGTTGTTTTTAACTAAAAATGAACTAGATTATAGAAGAACGTAATCATAATTCTTGAAATCATCATAACCCTATTTCGGACTTTTTTAATGTTATCTAAATTTGGGAGAGCAATAGTACAAGGTGTACTTAGCTTTTTCTCCCTATATCATCAATACTAATTCATAATTAATTTATGATTCAAAATACACAGTTATTAACTAAAACACAGAAACAATAAGTACCTGTTTAAAAAATAGATAGACGAGTTGTGAAGAGGTAGAGCGGTCTGCACCAGGTGGTAGCTGATTGTGTAGTGGGACACGTTGGCGGGTGGGACTGACCCCACCCACGTCAGGTTGATGGCGGTGGGTGACACGGGCTCGGCAAACAGGTGGGTGGGGGCCGGAAGTGGCATCAGCACCGCTTCGCCCGCCTGCCAGGCCCAGGTCTGAATGGAGCGAACGGCTGACTCACCTTCGACACCCTGCGATATGCCACTCATCACCACTTCGTACCATGTTTCCGGTTCTGGAAGAAAAAATAAGATTGAACGGAATTGAATAGTTATCAGCTGTGGTGACAGTGGATGTGCTATTTTCGGCTCTACATTTATTTATTTATTCATCACATTGTGTACAAATACTCAACATGAGGAAAGGAACATCAGGCTCATGCCCAAAACTATCCCATTCCCAATTTATACTATACCATAGAGAAACGATACCGTAAGTAGATATCCCATGGTATAGGGTGTTTATGTCGCAACTTTTACTGTTATCTTAAGCCGATTACTGTCGACTATTGTCAATTTTTACTGTTTTGTTGGGGTTAGAGTGTATGAACGGCACAATTTGAGAGACTACCAGCGTCACACAGCTGCATGGGAAAGAACTACGTGAACTATCGGCTTGAGATAACAGTAAAAGTTGCGGCATAAAAGCCCTATCCCTATACCATGGGATATCTACCTATGCTATCATTTCTCTATGACTATACTGTCCAAATCAAAATGTTGGTTATGTCACTTTAACTTTTCAAAATACAATTTACACTCTTCAATACTGAGATAAACATTTTCAAATTCATTTTAATGCATTGATTTGTGTCCACTGGCTTTATTATCAAACCTTCGAAATTCAAAAAATTTTTCCAGATTATTCTTGGAGTAGAACAACCTTCAGCATAAACAGAAATTTGGACATAAACTGAAAATGTATACTATATTTTTGAAAAATTGTATTAGAAATAGTAAGGGATACTATGAAAGAAAATATTAGAAAAAGGCATAGAATATTAAATCTATTCCAATAAAAAAAGCTTGGATAGAATATTAAATCTATTCCAATAAAAACAAAAAGCTTGGATAGAATATTAAATCTATTCCAATAAAAGCAAAAAGCTTGGATAGAATATTAAATATATTCCAATAAAAACAAAAAGCTAGGATAGAATATTAAATCTATTCCAATAAAAACAAAAAGCTTGGAAAGAATATTAAATCTATTCCAATAAAAACAAAAAGCTTGGATAGAATATTAAATCTATTCCAATAAAAACAAAAAGCTTGGAAAGAATATTAAATCTATTCCAATAAAAAATATAAGCTAACTGTTCATCACAAGATAAAGTCATGACTGGAATTCAAAGACAAACAAACAACTGTTAAGGAAAAATAGAAACAAATTTTCTTTCTTAGCGGAAGAAAACCTATTAGAAAAATTGTCATTTTATGAACATTCTACATCAATATAGAATCATTCTATCTCTTATAGCAGTAAATTATAGTGTTTATCTTTTAGTTCTCAAAATGTTATAGTTTTTTCAAAGTTTGGAATTTTCCAATTATTTGTAATTACGTAACAGCCTAAAAATATTTCTAAATGAATAATTAATCCAATTTAGAAATATTTTTTAATTAAAAAATGATTTTTGAGTGTTTTGAATGGTAAATTGAGTGTGTAGCAATGTTGAAGTGAAACATAACCTAGCTACATTTTGGACTGTTGTGTAAATTAGAATTGGAAGCGTTTTGGGCTCATAAGCCTGTGCTACTTTTCTGTAAGTTGTGTAATTCTGTTTAATTTTATTTAATAGATAAAATAAATTCATTCGGCTTTTTGTTGGTGGGGAGTCCTTTGCGGGAAGGCCCCACCTGGCCAGAATATTAGTTAATTTTAGCCGTCAATGAGCCGACTGTCCACACTTCAGCCGGGACCGACAATTTTACTTGCCAAACCGATAACACATGAGAGACTTGGCTAAAAACTTTGTTTACATCCGGGTGTGAACCCAGGATTTCTAGGCTGTTACGTAAACACTATATCCACAAAACCACGAGTCACTCCGTAATAACTATAATATAATAAAGGAAAGAATTGGCTCATACACGTACGGTATGAGAAATTCACTCATATGAGAAAGTCATTCTTTTATCTGTATTATATTACCAAAGTATCTGTGGTACTTTTCTGTAAGTTGTGTAATTTATTCTTAATGATTAAATAAATAAATATCAAGTCTGAACTACTGGACTGATTAAACTTGAAATTTTGCATATAGATTCTTATTTACCAAGAAAGGTAAAAAGCCTATTTAAAACTCTTCAAGATTTCAGTAACGTAGGTCAAGTTTTCAGTTTACCAAGTTTTTAATCATTCCCTGCGGAGCACGGGTTACCTGATAGTCTCTTTTAAAAATTAAAAGAGTCTTAAACTTTAAAGATTTGAGAAGACATCAATGATACTTACCAAGATCTGCTAACACATGTTCAGTTTTCCTGGCATCTATCAGTTCAGGTCCCAACAGTTCTCCATTCTGCTTGCGATAGGACAAATGGAATCCATCGACTTTCTGCTGTACAGGCTCCAAACTCCATTTCACCTGATCAAAATCAACAAACAATTCAATTAGTATATTTATAATATTGTAGTTTGAAGAATACCAAGTACAAATCAAATAATTATAGGCTACATTGGAAAGCAGCGAAATACAAAATGAAAATATTCCAAAAACAAAAATGTATTACATTATAATATTAATATAATCACTATTCAACAGCAATGAATAAAGGAAGCTACTAGTAGTTCTGTGAACAGTAGACCTCACGCAGTATTCTCTTACACAAGTACCTGATTGAAACTATAGACCTTATGGAAATACAACAATAGACTGGCTTTTCCACACATCTGTGTAATCACTTGTCAGCTGATTTATGATGAATAATTCTATAGTCTGATTTTTACTCTAATACTGGCGTAGGAAGGAGGCTCCTTTTTCCTTTTATATTATCCTTGAAATTCAAAATTTCCAAAAAACCTTGTATATACGTCGACGCGCAATTAAAAAAGGAACATACCTGTCAAATTTCATGAAAATCTATTACCGCGTTTCGCTGTAAATGCGCAACATATTAACATTTAAACATTGAGAGAAATGCCAAACCGTCGACTTGAATCTTAGACCTCACTTCGCTCGGTCAATTAATCTATAATGAAACTTAAATAATCAATTGCTTCCGAAAACAACGCAACAATAATCAATACTGTACAAAGCATACTCTTCTTTTATTGAGGGAATGTACTATCATGTATGATAAAAAATAATAATGTGAACAAAAATTACTGTTCACAAAGTGCTTCATGGAGCTCTTGTCTGTGAACAGGAGTTGAGGTTTAATCGGGAAGCTATATAAGAGAAGATAACATTAATTATTGCATTTTCCATTGGTCAGCTGGTCGCAATTCATCATTTCATGCAAGAGAAACAGGTTTGTTTCTACATGCCGATGTAGTGGCAAGTTTTCACTTAGGATTTAGACAGAGATTGTCAGCGGCAAGTTGAAGAGGCAAGTAAGTGCCAGCTCTACATTCCCTGTCTATAAGCCGCTAATGGATAAACAGAAAACCCTCCCATCAGCCTGGTTTTCATAAGTAGAGTTAGTGGTAGAGTTGCCTGGTCAAGTTGAAGAGGCAAGTACGTGCCAGCTCTACACCCCCTGTCTATAAGCCGCTAATGGATAAACAGAAAAACCTCCAATCAGCCTGGTTTTCATAAGTAGAGTTAGTGGTAGAGTTGCCTGGCCAAGTTGAAGAGGCATGTACGTGCCAGCTCTACATTCCATGTCTAAAAGCCGCTAATGGATAAACAGAAAAACCTCCAATCAGCCTGGTTTTCATTAGTAGAGTTAGTAGAAGAGTTGCCTGGACAAGTACAAACTATCTTGTGAACTCTCCCAATGAAAACTTTCATGATGGAGTACTAGTTTTTAGTAGAGTAGAGTGGGATAGCATAGAGGGATAGCACTCTACCACTTGCCTTCCCCCACCACCGCTTCTCACTCTACTCACCACTACTATGCTAATGAAAACAGTTTCGAGCTGGTAGAGTCAGAGTAGAGTATTCACATTTTAAGGTTAGTTGTGTTCACTACACAACACACTTTACCTACTATTCTCAACTCGATCAAGTAAGTAGAGTAGAGTTAACTCGGTAGAGTTAGTATGCCAGTTACTCGACTACCAACTCTACTAGCGAGAACCAGGCTATATAGATAGAGTGTTGGTGTTACCAGTTGAGCTGGGTTTTCGTTTATGCGTAAATGCCGTCGTCGACCATGACAGGGTGAGGATCTCAGATTGTGTGGATTTCAATTTGTCTACATAACCTAAAAGATTATGTTGATCAATTATGTTTTAATGGGTATCTTGAGTTTATACTTTCAAATGGCAATATGTTGATATTATTAGAAATGTTTTTAATCTTGAATAATATGCACAAATAACAACGAGCTAAAATATAGTAAACTATAGAGCGGCTGTTGGTGTGCTTTCAGCGCTCTCAATGTGTTACACGGGCAGCCATGACAGAGAGAGGCAAGAAGAGCCTCTATTGCCAGTCTGCCACTACAGGAATAGGTGTGTTTTGTGAATAAATTTATTTCTATGACTAATTATTATATTTATGATGATAATGGTATTGCAAACTTGACTGGAATGAACTATAGACATCAGCTTATATTTATGATCATGTTAGGCCGGTATTAGATAGTAATAGTATTAGACGATAACATGAAAAAAGATGATAATAATATGATTTCGTACAGCTTATTTCATATGATCTGCATATGATATTGTTATTTTTTTGACTATCATACTTTGCCTTCTTGTTTTGAACTTAGAGATAATGTAGATAAGTACTAAAAGGTGGTATCAAACAAACGTCTTCATAACTAGTTTTTTTTCGAATCTCCTACTCAAAATAGCATGAAAAATAATCCAATTTCTAAAATCATAATTTTGCAGTTACGGTATGGCATTTCAACTTAATAGAGCACTTGTACGGCTAAGCAGTATTAACACTGTAACTTGGGCTACATTAATTTCACCAAGGCTTCAAGTAAAGCAATTCAAACAATTAATTTTATGGATGCATAACAACTGTAGTACATATATTTAAAATGCTCAATGAAAATTCAAGTCTGTCTGTAGTTTTCTGCTCGTAAGCAGGTCCTTCTATATGGCAGCAGCCCCCCACTCTCTTCTATTCTCTGCCAGTCGCTTCGTTGCATAGTAGCTCATCCCCTCCTTGATGTCGTCCAACATTTTGTATCTTCTTCTCCCTCTTCCTCTTCTTCCCTGAATGGCCCCCTCCATGGCATCCACCAACAAGCATTGCCGTCTCATCCAATGTCCCAGCCATCTCCTCTTTCTTCCCTTTATCACATCCAGCAGACTCCTTCTTTCCCCAACCCTCCTCAACACCTCCTCGATTCAATGTAGTATTTATTAAATATAACTGATTTGCACCTTGTCTTTTATGCAAGTTTCCATTATATCAATAAGGCTATTCAAATTTTCCGCCGCTTTTGCCTCTCTCTGTCATGGCTGACCATGTTCAATTCGTAACAGGAGTAGCGGCCACTCAGCCACTCTATAGTTTACTATATTTTAGCTCGTTGACAAATAATGAAAAGTTATTTGATCAGCTGTTTTAGCACTCTTGAAATTTGGACAATATGAATGTCAACAATGCTTGCCGTCGTCGACTGCGGAAGTTTACGCATAAACGAAGATGCCCTTTAGTGACAACTGAAGTGCTTGTTTACCAGTATTGAGGTAGCATTTGTGACAGTAAGCTGCAATAATTGAGGCATAGGTAGGAGGTATGTGTCAGGCTCTTCTGGCAGCTAATGCACCTGTTGCCATGGCAACGCCTCGCCTAATATAATAGATATTACCAGTATGGTGGTGACAATAGACGTAATTATGAAGGAATAAAGTGTTTTTTACCACTTACCAGTATTGTGGTGGAATTGGTGACAGTAAGCTGCAACTGAGGCATAGGTAGGAGTGCATGTCGGGCTCTACTGGCAGCGTGTGCACCTGTTGCCATGGCAACGCCTCGTCAGCCATATTGGGCCAACCCTGCGCAGTGGCCGCCAACACTCGCACCTCGTAGCCGTATCCGGCTGCAAACCTACAACAAACAAATCAATCAATATATTAGTAAATAAATAAATGCATTTGTAAATAAATAGATAAATAAATGAATACATAGATTGATAGATCCATAGATAGATAGATGATTAAGTAACTGAATGGTCAGAAATCGTCTTGTTTGACGATAAGATAAAGAGGCTTTCATTATTATTGATTTGGCAGTGCCCCTTGAGAATTTTGTAGGTGCCATTGCCGAAAAAATAAAATTAGAAATCCTGTAAGTTGAACTGGAAAACATTTATAAATTGAAGCAAGTAGTAATATAGTCCCTATTATTGTGTCTGCCAATGGACTGGTCACAAAAGAATGGAGACAAGCAATGGAACAAGTGACGTTGAAAAACTGGCAAATGAGAATTATGCAGAAAGCAGCAGTTCTTGGTACAACTAATATTGTACAGTAGTGTACAAGCCTCTGATTTAGAAAAGAGTGAATAAGTCTCTGCTTTGAAGTGCAACTATTTCGCCTTGAGATCAGAATTAATTCAATTCAATTTATTTCTCCAAAAACAATATAAAGATGTGACAATTAGAAAAATCTGGTGTGGTACACTCACACAACTTTCTTTGCTCATTGAACTGTAAGCCTCATTCTTGGACGCCTCTAAGCCTCAACATAATGACAACTGGCGGGAAAATAATTGTTTCTAAATCCTAAGCTAATAATATTTAAAATGGAATCTTTTTATGCAAACAATGGAAAGTATATTCAAAATGAATGCTATCAATTTTCTGAATTAATCCTAACAATAATGAATAGTTTTAAAAATCGAAAAAAATTTTGATCTCATACAATACTAAGATGGAAGTAATAGTTGTGAAGTATTCAGTTTTTAATATTTATTGGAACAAACTTAATAGGTTCACCGATGATCTCGTTCGGGATACAGTTTACAATCATTGGAGCGATGTATACTAGCTGCTTACGAATGACCGTTGAATTAGAATCATAAGTAGCATATCTAATCCCGACTACTTAGCATTGAAGACAACAATTTTTTGTATTAATATATTATTACTAGCCGTCAGGCTCGCTTCGCTCGCCGTATCCGTCTAGCCAGAGGGCTCCGCCCCCTGGACTCCCGACTGGATCGTCCAAGAATAAGATCAGCAGGCTCGCTTCGCTCGCCTGCATTTTTCATTTGAGCATTTTTATCATAATTATGTTAGGACGATCCAGTCGGGGGTCCAGACTAAATGTCTGGCTAAACGGATATGGCGAGCGAAGCGAGCCTAACGGCTAGTAATATAATATTCCCAGGAATAGCTCTGATTGAAGTAGCAGTGCCCAATCAATTTTTCCGCGATAAATGCATTTCAATCTTCAACTTGGTGCCAACCTAACAAAGTCAACTCAACTTAATGTCAAAGTCAACTTAAACAACTGTTTCGAAGAGGTACTCTCTCTAGATTATAGTTCTATATTAACATTTGGTATGGACATTTTTCAATAAATTATAATTAAGAGAATATGAAAAAGAATATACATGCTAAAAGACGAACTTTAAACCCTTAAAAACCACCCTTAGAGTTAAAATATTGCCAAAAGATTTCTTAGTGCGCCTCTAAAGGGCCAACTGAACATACCTACCAAATTTGAACGTTTTTGGTCCGGTAGATTTTTAGTTCTGCGAGTGAGTGAGTGAGTGCCATTTCGCTTTTATATATATAGATTACAGCCTGATAATAACAAACAATAATGTATTGAAGTTGAAGTGACCGTTACCTGTTATCAAGTAGTGAGTGACATGGTCCTTAACGGTGTCGACATTGTTGGTGGAGTGATGGTCATTGCGTCGCCACTGTATTTTGTACTCTGATATCTGCCCGCGGGCCAGCTTGTCACTGAGCGGCGTCCACGACACACTCAGCGACGTCGGGTTCTCAGACTCCACCTGCACTTCTGGGGCGCCCACAGGAACTGGAAACACAATAATCCTACATTTTAATTCATAATTACATTATAGATTTAGACCAACACAAAATGTGAACAGAATTAAAATGAATTTCATGTAGTTGACAGTAAAATTAGGTAATATGTTGAGCGATCTGAGTTCAGACTGTATAGGAGAGTTTTAATCTACCTAAATTCAAAATGATATGTTTGTAAAGCCGTGTCCACACTGAACAAAAGTTCGACATACATGTCCGCCAAACATGTTTGATGAGGAGCTCAGGGACAAACATTTTAAAAAGTTTGGACAATCATTGTTTGTCAAACAAAAGGCTACTGTTTTTCCAAAACATTTTCAGTGCTGACAGCTGTAAAACATAAAACCTGTTCTCCCCAAAGTTAGTAGACAGATTGAATGAACTTAAAATATTTTTCGCCCCACTTGGATGTAATAAGCTGGTTTACGTGCGTCATATGGAGGCCGGAAGTGATTGTTTTCTGACCAGGCCGGTAAAATTTTTACGGCCCTAGGGCTGTAAAATAACCTTGAAGTCAGCTGATTCTGATTTGATGTGAACGTTTTTACAAAATAGTTTATGAAACGGAATCAGTTTATGCTTCTAGAATTGAATAAAGTTTTTGCAATAAGACACTATCATTTTATTTGGATGAATGAAATACAAATGAGATATTATGAACTATTCAAATTCAATTTTCAGAGTATAATAGAATCTAACCTCAAACCTCCTAGTACAGCGTTTATCACGGAACATGGTGGATAAATGGAATCATTTTATGCTTCTAGAATTCAATAAAGTATTCTGTAATAATATACTATCATTTTATTTGGATGAATAAAATACAGATAAGATATATATTATAAACTATTCAAATAATTCGATTTTCAGAGTAGGATAGAACTTCTAACCTAAACTTCCATTGACATTCAGATTGGCCAAATTTCAAGTGTGCTAAAACAGCTGATCAAAAACTTTTCATTATTTGTGTTTATCATTCAATAATTAGAACATTTATAATAATATCATCTTATTGTCATTTGGAAGAATAAAAAGTATAAACTCAACCTCTTACATAATTGAATATAATCTTTTAGGTTATTTAGACAAATCAGAATAAAAAATAAAAATACTTGGACAATTTCTTGATATTCAGATTACCTCAGATTTGCTAGAGCTATGACCTTCCACTTTTGCTTTCGGAAGTGCTTATAATAGACAATTTTATTCGCATATATATATTGTTTATTTTTCTGTGTGGCGAAAAATAACGTTCTCACCATGGGCAAAAATGTTTTTCCGGCTCTCAATCTTTTCTAGTACTCGGCCTACGGCCTCGGACTTGAAAACCGATTTCGAGCCAGAAAAGTCTCATTTTCGGCCCTAGGTTCGAAATATACTATAACAACATCATTAGAATCGGTGATTCTTCCGCTATAAGTAAGGAGAATTTTACAATTCTAGGTCAATCTTGAGGGGATTGAACGACGAAGTATTTGAAGATACAGTGAAAAAATGTATGCTCAGTGTAGTTACTCTATCACATTTTTACTACACGTGACGTCACGCTGGCGTTCCCCCCACCACTTTGAATCTTACACCTGTGAGTGATCAACCTTCTGTCTACTAATGTTGTGTTCTCCCCACTTACAAATATTTTGTTGGTGACGCGTCCACACTGGCCCACGGGCAAACATTGTTTGTCGAACCTAATAAAATTTGCTTGAACTGTTTCATCAAACTTGTTTGTCGAAAATTTGTTCCGTGCGAACACAGCTTTAGTGTTTGCCACTAAATTTAGACAAGATTGATTGATTTATTTATTTCATTTCCTTTACCAGGTCTGAAGAGACCTATGGCGAACAAGAAACATATCCTAAAGCTGCGATTACACCAAAGTTATTAACAAAATATTTATTTTAAAGTAGTGAACCACCTTTTCGGTTTCATCACAAACCCTTCAATTGATTAGTACTTTTTTAAATTTCAATTACAGCCTATTTCTAGGACAAGAGAGTTTAAAATGCATTGTTATTGATGAACAGCTTTGAAAAGAAAAGGAATGTGTTCAAGTTCAATTCGATAATTTATGGGATTATATTATACGCCTCAGACTTTTTACTTTAACACCGTGAAGTAATAATCCATAGATCATGAAAAAAGTTGTGAATCTTTGGCTAAACGAAATAGGTAGGGATGGAACCGAAAATATCATTAGCTCAGTTTATAGGTTATAGAGTTTTATACCCAACTTATTCTAGATGAAGCAAGTAGGCTACTACTAGTGGACGTTCTCAAGCTCCGTCAATTCTATTTTTCAATAAGATAAACTAAATTTCAAATCTCTTTATCTCTTCACTATCCTTACCTGTTAAGTTCTCATACAAGTTTCATCTTAATCATTTAATCCAGATTCACCCTTACTCACAGGCAATAGCCTATGTAAGGGTATTTCTCATTGCTGTCATATTCTGTATTTTGTACAGAACAACAAATTGTTACTATTGTTACTATAGTCTTTATTATGCTATGCTTATGAATTTTATATTATGTTGTAGTAGTACTGTATTTAATGTTGTGCTGTGCAATATGCATAATTTTTGTAAAGTGTTGAAGAGAATAAATTTGATTTGATTTTCATCATCTACAAAACTTGAGACTAAGAAAATATCGAGTTCGATAAAAAGTACATGATATTTAGTTACCTTCTTCTCCAGTTAAACAAGTGACGGGCAGCGACTGATCGCTGGCTGATTTTTTGCCATAGGCTCTGATGTAAAAAGTGTAGTTTGTAAAAGGCAGTAGGTTGTTGACAGTGAATGATCTATTCAGGGACACCGTTCTCATTTCTTCTCCACCATCTGTAAACAAATCGAAATAAATATAAAGCGCTTGAAATTAATTATGGATTATAATGAAACAGATTCGGGTAATAATTCTATGCCGATGATGCTTATATAATAATATGATGATTGCATTGCGCATACAAATTGAGCATGATTATATCAGAATATTTGTTCTTCAATGTTGTGGTGTTCTTCAATGTTCAAGGTGGCTTCAATGTTCAAGTACCCTAATTTCACCTGCTTTAAACACTACTCAGCTCACTAAAGATCTCTCATATTCCACGTAGAAGACTAAACACTAGAAACTTTCATGGTTTTAATCTGAAACATCATTACACCATTTTGATGATTCAAACACCGACATGCAGTCAATTACCCTATTTATGAAAATATACTGTAAAGTATGTTATTCTCAGTAAAATTTTAATCAAAGACTCATCTTTTGTTTTCTACTGTAGACAATATAAGGTATCTAATAGTGCCGGTTGCACAAAAGCCGGTTAAGTTTTAATCGTGATTAATACCACGAAAACCAATCAGAGAATCCGTCTTTTCAAAAAAGTCTTCTCTGATTGGTTCTCGTGAAAGCGACCACGATTAAAATTTAACCGTCTTTTGTGCAACCGGGCCTTATACTTTAATAATGTATTATAATAATTATTATTGGTTTAGGCTGTCAGCCACAGACAGGCAGTACAGATTATGCAATGTTAGAGAATTTCTGACATGAGGGACTTGACTTGCACAATGTGCTATAAAAAATGAGCAAATTATTATTTTAAAATCTCAATTTTCTCATGGTTTATCAGTCTTATTATAACGGGAAAAAACAATTGATATACTACACATGTATAAAAGAAATAAACACTGCTAGTAAATATCTTTGAATGGGAAGTATGTTATTGAAATACAAACGATTCAGTTAAAACTCAACATGAACCTCAGAATTTACCTTAGAAATTGTGTTTTCATTGAAAGGTGAAATTGGTGTTCCACCAATTTCATATAGTGCATATTTTCAAATTCTTTATTCAAATTCTTTATTTGCCATAATTCAATACAATTTTTCAAAACAAAAACACTATTAAAAACTTAATTTAAACATTAACATTAAACATTAGCATATAGTGCACAGTGTAACGGCCGAAACACACGAGGCATTTTTTCAGACGAGTCGGCACGGCACCACAGAGCAAGAAGCTCTCAGATTGGCTGATTGGGTTGACGTATCAAGAATCGGTGAGCTTTCTATCCTGTCGTACCGTGCCGACTCGTTTGAAAAAACTCCTCGTATGTTTCGGCCCTAAGCCTGCACCTCCTTGGTACCGACCGGCTTTTCAGGTGACGGTGTGTTAGGAAAGGATAGAGCTATCTGCTTTATCGAATAATAGACAAGGAAAGCAACACCAATATCAAATAAGGTGGACCTCATTGGTAGATGCTCACCACTTGGCAGATAGTTATAGTGAACAACTGTTTCTATGAGATAAAATTTATACTTCATTCTCTTGATACTTATTTAGTACCGAAAGGCTTGCCAGGTAACGGTGTGTTAGAAAAGGATAGAGCTATAATGAGGCCCACGTTATTATGGCAGTGTACAATTGACAATAGTGTTGTTATCTTTGTCTATCATGCAACAAAGCAGATAGCGCTTTCTCTCTCTAGCTTTGCAATTCTTGTCAGTTTTTCAGAAATATTTGACTTTTACTTTTGACAGTGACTGTACAGATGTAAACAAACAATTCTCAGCAACCCTGTTTTTTCATCATTCTACCATAATACTTCAGTACACAAGTCGTCCTATAATTGATTAAAATTGTATTTTTGAATAAATGAAATAATTTTTAGATATTATCGTATGAGAAATACAAATTATACCTGAAATTACAATTTAAAAGTTGATAATTTTGACCATCCTAGACTTCGTCCATGCTTCAGTTAGACCACCGTATAGGTTATAATACTAGTACTGGTATAGATCATATTGAAACGTTATATCAGAATTATTTCCATTTAAATTATCTTATTATAAATAGGATTTATATTTTGCTATTTTTTTCAAGAGAAATTGGAATAGAATACCCACCGAGCAACTTTACTTCTTTTGTTTTGAAGTTCAGATGGTGTATCACAGCTTTTTAAATTAGCCGCCATTTCAGGTTTGTACGAAAATAAAAATTTGATCTCAAAGCAAAGTTTTGAATCAAATTATGAATAAAAAATTATTGATGAATTTAATTAATTTGACATGAAATTGATTATTTTATCATGGAAATGGAAATTAAAATTAGATCAAATTTAATGGGATGAATTGAGTAACAGCTGTGTACACTCAGTGGCAAAATTGAGTCAATTTTAGAGACTCGGCAACGTTGTTCTCCTATCTTTTTTCACTGCTTGTGAAGACTGATTATGAAGTGGACCTCACTATCTGCTTTGTCGAATGATGGATGAGAAAAGTTATACTTTACTCCCTAGATGCTCACCAGTGGGTAGATAGTGCACAGTATAAGCCTGCACCTCCTTGGCACTTGTCGGCTGCTGCCAGGTGACCGTGACCTGTGTGGCGGAGGTGGCAGTGCATTGGAGGCTGGTGGGGGCGGCAGGCTGGTCACTTGTGCTCACATTCACCAGCACCCTAGCAGCGGCCCAAGCACCCGCCCCCACGCCGTTGCTAAGCACGCACTGGTAGACGCCTGAATCATCCGGCACAGAGTTGCTAAGCACTAGAGACTGGTTGCGTGCGCTTACTCTACCTACAACACAGCAAAATATTCATTTTTCAATTTCAACTAGTAAACAATACAAATTACAGAAAAACTACAGAAATAGATTAAAATGAACATCATTCTGCCCTTGAATGCCACAAGAATTTCAACACCTACCTCAACAGAACAATGAGATTGAACAATACGCAGCTTACAGACTTGAGCGCCACCAACACGTGCATTTCACTTTTCATCAGCTGATGCGATTATGCCCTTGAATACCACAAAAAATGTTGTTCGAATTCTTTCGCTGATGTATGACGAACATGAGTCTTGACACCTGGTCAACACACTTGTCCTGTCGTTAGTGGCCACCCTTAGCACACTTAGCATTGAACTGGTGAATATAACTCTTGGAGTAGGAGAATCACACAAATGACAAAGAAACTAGAACTAAATTGATTTTCCCTTTGAATAACACAAAAATGAGAACAATCATGGTCGCAGAATTCAGGCGGATTCACACGGATCATTCAGCGACCGGTAGAGTGAAAATAAAATTCTCATGAGTTATATTGGGACCATTCACACTCGCTCGGCCAACTAAGTGAACGAGTCCGGTACTGTGAGAATATAATTCCTATAAATTCTAATGGGAAAATTCATACTCGCTTGACCGGTACAATGAGAATATTATTCCAACAAGTTCCAATAGGATTATTCATAATCGCTAGGCCGAGCTGAGTGTGAATAGACCCATTAGAATTAATGGAATAGTTATTTGTGCAACTAGTGCGCAAAGTGTCAGTTTGCTGCACCGAAAGAAACGTTTACGGAATGGTTTCTTGAGTGCAGCAGAGGAACTTTGCGCACGTATTTCACATTAAGTTTTTCCTACAGTTACCATTGAATATGAAAAGTGGGTAATTATGGGTAAAATTGCCTGAAATGCATCAAATGTTTTTCTGTGTAATTTTATTATTGATAAAAACCTTAATCCTAAAATCCTAAAGTCCTCGTTGTCCTCCATTATAATATATAATGAATAATAATTAGCGCGTTGTGCTTCGTTGCACGTCTGCTCACTATAGCAGCCACAGCAGTCACTGTTACCAACTTCATTTTGATTTTGCTGCACTGTTGCTCCATATACCTACTAAGTATTTTGCGTTGCCATGTTGCAAATCTGGAGTGCAGAAAAATTTTTCCCGCACTAGAGCGGAAAAGTGATTCTTTGCGTTCTGTAATCAGTGCAGCAATGGCCACTTTTCAACGTAACTGTAGGAAAATAATATTTTCACAGAACCGGTAGTTTATTTATTTAGCGTATGACGCTACGACACAAATCTTTATGTTATCCAACACGAATCACACATATAAACAATAAAGTCATCTTAGACACAAGTTATAAAAAAAAAAAAAAAATCAAAGTTATAACATATATCTAGTCGATTTAAATATGCCACTGCATCTGGTGTAGGCCTAGCTACCAGGAAGTCATCCAGCCTGCCCTCATAAGCTGTTCTTGTGCACTCTTCTACAATGTGTCTTATGGTTTGCACAGCGCCACACTCACAAAAAGTTGTTGGAGCCTTTCCCCACTAGTGCAACGCATAGGCACATCTTCCATGCTGAGTTCGGATCCTGTTAGAAGCCGACCATAGTTTGCGTGGCAAATCAAAACCTGGTGGCTTTTGGGTGATACATGGGGCAAGATCGATTTGCCTTGCATGCCACTCTTGTTACCAGGCGTCTGTTAAACTGAGCTCACCATCCAGAGCATTTGATGGCGTTCTGGTGGGAGGCTTCCGAGACGCCAGGCGGATTTGATTGGCAACCGGTAGTTGAAATAGTCGACAATCATAAAAGATGAATTAAAAGTGGGATAGATGAAGTTTTGGATTAAAAGGAAGAAAAATGAGAGTTTAATGAACAACTGACCATTTATCCTGAGTGTTTGTCCGTTCTTGAGCCATACAATGTCGGGCAGTGGGTTTCCTTTGGCTTCGCATTCGATCCTGACCGTTTTGGCAGTGGGGTAGACGTCAGACTTTGGCTTCTTTACGACGAGCGGCGGTGACAGCACTTCCAGTGTGACCAGTCGAGTCAGCAGGGGCGCTTCGCCCGCCAACTCGTCATCATCATCGTCAGCATCATTCGGGATGGCCGTACAGGTGTAGGTGCCCGCGTGGTGTTCTGTCACGTTGTGCAGTGTCAGCACATTACTGAGCGCTTCATTTCACTCACGAAATCGGTTGTTTGGTCTGAAACACGTCACAATAATTTGTTAGTTTTGGAGTGAGAATTTCAAATAATTTGTTAGAATAAATTAAGAAGATTAGAATTAATAATTAGTTTCAATGATCAAGTGGCTCTTGCTTTTCTTTTTGTTAGTTTAGGTATTTTCATAAAAGTAGGCCTAATTCATACAATTTATAATAATTTTGTTAGAATTAAGAATATATAAATTACAATTAAAATTAAAATCATGAATTAAAAATAGAAATAATAATTAGTCATAATGATCAAGTAGCTCTTGCTTTTCTTTTTGTTAGGTTGGAATCTTTCTACTTTCCAACTGTACTGTAACTTACAGCTGATGATGTGTGAGTACACACGAAAGCATGCTCCTGTCAAATATTAATTTTTATTTAAATAAAGTGGATTTTTGACAACATTTCAAGTCTCTTCAATTGAGTGAAAATTGGACTTAAAAGTGAAAACATAACTTCTGGCAGAATTAAAGATGACTCCGGGTATGACAGTTTTTCACAACGACGTGCAGTCGTCTATTTATTCAAGTAAATAGGCAGTAGTTAATTAAAATTTCTTATTTACTTAAGTAAGCTAATTCTCTCTGGTCTTGGCGGGCGGCGGGCTCACCTGACTGCAAAATTATCTACTGACTCTACATTATACATAATGACTATACGATAAAGACTGCAAAATTATCTTGACTTCTACATAGCCACCTCTAATACAAGGCCGCGCCTACGATATTGCAACGTCGCAGTGTAGGCCTACAATCTATACGTGATTGGTAAAAAAGATCAGCTGGTATTTTTTTTAAACACCCAGCTGATATAATTGTTACAACTTTTTCCGATAGATAGCGCAATCGGCAGTGCCAATCAGACGGCCGGTTTTTAGGTTTTAGATTTTAGGTTATGTTGTTAGGAAACATTGACACCAATACGTAAGTTATAAAAATGATTTTATTTGCAGTTTCTATAAAAAAATGTAGATGGAGGAAAAATGTTGTGTACATCACGAGTGAAAAACTTTTTCTCCCTCAGGAAAATTGTTGCCAAACTTTCAAACTTCAAACTTTTCCCTCAGGGAGAAAAAGTCGTACTTTTCACTCTAGATATACAAATAACTATTTAAAAGTTATAACATATATCTAGTCGATTTAAATATGCCACTGCATCTGGTGTAGCTACCAGGAAGTCATCCAGCCTGCCCTCATAAGCTGTTCTTGTGCACTGTTCTACAATGTGTCTTATGGTTTGCACAGCGCCACACTCACAAAAAGGTGTTGGAGCCTTTCCCCACTAGTGCAACGCATAGGCACATCTTCCATGCTGAGTTCGGATCCTGTTAAGAGCCGACCATAGTTTGCGTAGCAAATCAAAACCTGGTGGCTTTTGGGTGATACATGGGGCAAGATCGATTTGCCTTGCATGCCACTCTTGTTACCAGGCGTCTGTTAACCTGAACCCACCCACCATCCAGGGCATTTAATGGCGTTCTGATGGGAGGCTTCCGAGACGCCAGGCGGATTTGATTGGTAACCGGTAGTTGAAAAAAAGATAAATTTAAAGTGGGAAAGATGAAGTTTTGGATTAAAAGGAAGAAAAATTAGAGTTTAATGAACAACTGACCATTTATCCTGAGTGTTTGTCCGTTCTTGAGCCATACAATGTCGGGCAGTGGTTTCCTTTGGCTTCGCATTCGATCCTGACCGTTTTGGCAGTGGGGTAGACGTCAGACTTTGGCTTCTTTACGACGAGCGGCGGTGACAGCACTTCCAGTGTGACCAGTCGAGTCAGCAGGGGCGCTTCGCCCGCCAACTCGTCATCATCATTGTCAGCATCATTCGGGATGGCCGTACAGGTGTAGGTGCCTGCGTGGTGTTCTGTCACGTTGTGCAGTGTCAGCACATTAACTGAGCGCTTCATTTCACTCACGAAATCGGTTGTTGGTCTGAAACACGTCACAATAATTTGTTAGTTTTGGAGTGAGAATTTCAAATAATTTGTTAAAATAAAATAAGAAGATTAGATTTAATAATTAGTTTCAATGATCAAGTGGCTCTTGCTTTTCTTTTTGTTAGTTTAGGTATTTTCATAAAAAGTATGAAACAAAATCTTTCTTTCCTAGAAACTTAACAGTATTCTAAACGTCAGTCACAGACACGTCTACAATAGAAACCACATGGCCCACTGTGTTTTGTGTTAACCCTTGTATATATCTATAGCATAAGTTGATGGCAGGTATATGAAGATTGTGTATAGCAATATAGATATATAGTTAGGAGAAAAGTAAATATAGATATGTAGTTTACAATGTAACCACGTGGTTAGCATAATATATGCTACAATTTTACCACGTGGTCAGCATATGAATATTATTGAAGCTATTATTTGATGATCAATTATTTGAATGGTGATCACATAAAACCATAAACATGAAACAAGTACATGTT
>NW_024090602.1:0-30401 GCF_014356525.2 Nilaparvata lugens
TGAGAATAAGACCAAATCATCTATTCTCATTCAGTTTGTTTGTCTTCATCTGATCGTTCGTGTCGGGTTGAAGAAAATTGATTGTAGTTGATAGCATATCATTTAATGTTCCTAGTGTGAACATTGATCTTTCTAAAATTTCAATTCCTGTTGAACTCAAATCAGCGGATCCATTGTTTGATCAGCCTAATCCTGTAGATTTGTTACTTGATGCTGGCATATTCGCATCTGTACTTCAGCCTGGTAAACTGTATCTAGCTCAAAACGCTCCCATTCTTCAGAAAACCAGTCTAGGTTGGGTCATATTTGGTTCTTGTAAAACTATTCGTCCTATTGCAGCACCTCATTCGTGCCTCCCTGCTTCGCCTGTGACCGCTCCCCGTAGGGTCATGTTGAATTTTCTAACTTCAATTGATGTCTCTCATCAGTTAGAGAAATTTTGGAAGTTGGAGAAATCTCTCCTCTGCTTCCTCCCTCCCTGAGGTTTTGAACTTGAAAAGCATTACACACACTACCACGCTCTTGAAGACGGATGGTTTATGGTCACTCTTCCCAAAAAGGATAGTTTCCACTCATTGGGTCATTCCTGATTTCAAGCATTGAACCGATTTCATTCATAGAAAAAAACGGTTATCATAATGTTGAATAAAAAAATCTATACACAGCTTCCATGGAAGAATATCAACAGTTGAATCACATGTCACCAGTGCCTCCAGCACAGGATAATGAAAAAGACACCATTCAGAAAAAAGACGAATTCCTCCACCATTCAGAAAAAAGACCCATTCTTCCACCACTCTTCAGAAAAAAGGCAAAATGGTTAAACAATTGTGAAAATTTGAAGGTCAGTACAGTTGTCATCTTGAAGGATCCTGGTTCCACGCAGTCCACTTGGAAACTGGCGCATTACTGAAGTTCATCCCGGTAAGGATGATAAGGTTTGAGTTGTCACTGTTCTCACTCCCTCCGGCACCTTTAAGAGAGCTGTTTCGAGTTTAGCACCTCTTCCCATTGATGAGGATTCTAGTTGATCCCTTGCTTATGGTTCATTTAGTATTTTCAGGTTTCATTGTTTTTCCCTGGTTCTCACATGGGGCCCACTTTTCAATTTCCAATTGCTTTACCAGATTTGACATATTTTTTACTTTTTCTTATTGTGCCATACCCCCGTATGACACAAGGGGCCCAGTTATGTAAAATCTGACAAAGCAGATACTCGTTCCATTACTACGTAGACATCATTTCGTCATTTTGTCCATCTGCACTGTCCGGTGACGTCACAGTCACGGTTCCACGTCACTGTCATAATCAAGTTTGTTTTCTAATATTATTCGTTGTATTATTCGTTGTTTCAATTTTTATATTTGTATTATTCAATTTTTTGGAATTTATTTCGTCTTTTAGGCATCTTACTTTCTTGATAATTACTACTTTTTCATCAAAAGTTTGCAAACGTTTTGCTTACGTATCAAGCTTTTCCGGCTTGTCCTTTGTCAGTCGAGCCTTAGCTTGTTTCCTTGTCTTTCGATCGTCTAGTCGGTGAGTGCACATTTGCTACCAGTCTAAACTTTTTCATCCAAATTCATATGGTTTATTGAACATTTTTAAAATAATGTGAATTATTCCTTCAAATTAATTCGTTAAATCTATTCATCAATTGTGATTCAATCATTCATCAATTTCTACGAGTATTTACGTTGATAAACTTTGTCAAAGTTCCATAGAATTGTTAGCATCTATCACCATTTTTCTATTAACATGTTTTAGACATTTGAATTTCAAACTTTCAATTTCATCATCTCTACCGTTTGGAAATCATTCTGAAAATTCCACAACTTGAAATTCGGATTATTTGTTTGGAATTCTACATGTTCCTGCTCACATTTCCATTGTTGGAATTGCCTACTGTGTTGATGCTTCCATTCTCATCATCACGTGGCCATCATATCGTCGCTTGCTGATGTCCTGTTCCTTGGGGTACCGTGGATTCCTTGCCTGTCTGCCTGGCTGCATCTCTTCCTCAAAATTTTATTCAGGTTTCGTGAATCATTTTATTCATTTTATTCGTAATTCATTTTACTCATATTGCATAACTGTTCATGAAAATACTAACAGCGTGTCGATACTGGACCACGTTGTTCTCTATTTCTAATTTAAACATTTTAATGTGCATTCATATGATTTTTGTAGCTATCATTCAACTTTTACGGCAATTAAAAACATTTAATTGTCCATACTTTCGGCAATCGAGCCTATGTACATGAATTCAATATGTTACAGTGTATGTCTCATTCAGAGCACTGTCCTACATATTTCAAAGTTATAATATGTATTCATTATTTGATAGCTACCCTTGGCTTGCAAGTGTAATCTCACATCCCAGTTGTTCAATTGATGTCTAACTTGGACATTCAATTATTGAAGGCCTATGTTGCCTATATAATTTCATGTATTTGATAGCTACCCTGGCTTGTAAGCGTATTCTCATATTTGAGTGTTCAATTGATGTCTAACTTGACATTCAATTTATTGAAGGCCTATGTCGCCTATATTCAACATTGCCAATTATTTCATTGTATTTGATAGCTACCCTTGGCTTGCAAGCGTAATCTCTATCTGAGTTGTTCAATTGAGTCTAACTTGAACATTCATTCATTGAAGGCCGTGTCGCCGTATTCAACATTGACAATTATTCATTGTATTTGATAGCTACCCTTGGCTTGCAAGTGTAATCTCACATCCCAGTTGTTCAATTGATGTCTAACTTGACATTCAATTCATTGAAGGCCTATGTTGCCTATATTAATTTCATTGTATTTGATAGCTACCTTGGCTTGTAAGCGTATTCTCATATTTGAGTTGTTCAATTGATGTCTAACTTGACATTCAATTTATTGAAGGCCTATGTCGCCTATATTCAACATTGCCAATTATTTCATTGTATTTGATAGCTACCCTTGGCTTGCAAGCGTAATCTCTATCTGAGTTGTTCAATTGAGTCTAACTTGAACATTCATTCATTGAAGGCCGTGTCGCCGTATTCAACATTGACAATTATTCATTGTATTTGATAGCTACCCTTGGCTTGCAAGTGTAATCTCACATCCCAGTTGTTCAATTGATGTCTAACTTGACATTCAATTCATTGAAGGCCTATGTTGCCTATATTAATTTCATTGTATTTGATAGCTACCCTTGGCTTGTAAGCGTATTCTCATATTTGAGTTGTTCAATTGATGTCTAACTTGACATTCAATTTATTGAAGGCCTATGTCGCCTATATTCAACATTGCCAATTATTTCATTGTATTTGATAGCTACCCTTGGCTTGCAAGCGTAATCTCATATCTGAGTTGTTCAATTGATGTCTAACTTGACATTCAATTCATTGAAGGCCTGTGTCGCCTGTATTCAACATTGACAATTATTTCATTGTATTTGATAGCTACCCTTGGCTTGCAAGCATAATCTCATATCTGAGTTGTTCAATTGATGTCTAACTTGACATTCAATTCATTGAAGGCCTATGTCGCCTATATTAGTATACTCATTATTAACAATTATTTCATTGTATTTGACAACTACCCTTAGCTCACAAGCATTATTTTAAGGACACTGACGCCTATTTCAATGTGTATGACATTGACCTTGGAACTTGCTTATTAATGTCAGCTAAGACATTCTCGTTTTGAACTTAATTGTACTAGTGTCAATCAAAACATTTATCATTTCAATATATAGAGTGTAATATTACATTTTTTCTCAATTGGAATCGAATCTTCAATTCAAGATCTATAAAACTTTATAGTAAATATCAAAGTCATCGATATACGGACAACTTTTGACTGAGAATTTATCATAAATGATTGTGTTGCATGTTCAATGGTATCACTGAAAAAACAAACTCTGTAAACAGAGTTAACAAATTAACAGATAATATAGAGGATATATAAAATTTAAAATAACAGTTTCAAAATAAAGTTTTATTGAGAACAAATATAAAATGTGAATTCTAAACTTGTAATTTATAATTTTTTTTTGGTGATGTGTCCGTAACATTGACACTGGTTTGAGGTGTCGACAAAGTTTTGCTCTGTTCCTGGTAGCTAGGCTTCCTCCTTCTCTCCAAAAATATGGCTGGCTGCATGTGTTGTAATTTTGTGCTCTCTGAATATTTTTCTGTTTAAGTGAATTATTAATGTTTTAAATTGAGTTTTGAACAGTTTATGGTGTTCTAAGTTTGTGTATTTTGATTTGTGTGTATACAAGCCTATAGCCATTGTTTTCAACTATATAAATTGGATAAGTATTTAGCTTGTAGTGACTTTAGATGCTTAAGAGTGTAAGATGTGTAGTATTTCTTTGTGTATTTGTGTAGTATATTGCCAAAATTCTTCTGAAGATTATAAGTTCATTTGCTCTGAAAACTGGATTTCTCATTCATAGGCAATAGATCCATTCATAGTTTACCAAGAATCTATTACGTTGGAGCCGATAAATTTCCTTAGGTTAATAGGTGAGACATGCTATCCAACCGATTTAGGAGAAATTGGTAGCACGGCAAATGTGTCCCTGTGGTGGGACCGAATTACAAAATAAATATGTCCCAAATGGTACACCATGAAATCCCTGGTTATAAAAAATTATTGGTAGGATAGATATCTTGATAGGTTATGAATGGTTTGCTGCTGAGTGGGAATCGGTTCAAGAGAGATCAAGTCCTAATGAATATATTATCTGTGCAGACTAGCAAAATGGCATACAATATGAAAAATATTAAAAATGATGATGAGTTAATAGCTGCCTTAACACAACTGTTTGATAAGCAAAATGCTAGATTTGATGAGCTAAATGCTAAGATTGATAATTTGAAACAAGATCAAAGTGCTAGGTTTGATGATATGAAGCAAGAATGTACTAATTAATAATATTCTTTCTCCTAACCAATTTGGCTTCCGCAAAGGTATAAGTACAGAATTAGCTGTACTAGAATTATCAAAATTTGTAACTAGCAATTTAGAGGAAAAGAATAAATGTCTAGCAGTATTTTTAGATTTAGCAAAGGCCTTCGACTCTGTTTCCCATGACTTATTAATAAAAAAGCTTGAGGCAATAGGTATAAGAGGAGTGCCACTTGAATGGTTCAGATCCTACCTCAGCAATCGACAGCAAAAAACAAAGGTTGAGAACCATATGAGTGCAGAGGGTTCCATGAAGTTTGGAATACCTCAAGGAACAGTTTTAGGACCAATTTTGTATTCGATCTTTGCAAATGAGTTGTGCTCCATTCAAATTCAAGGTAGAGTTATAGCCTTGCTGACGATACAGCACTCCTTTTTCAAGGAAAAAACTGGGAAGAAGTGTTCCAAACAGCAGAGATAGAACTCACAAAAATCACTAGTTGGTTAAGAAATAACTTATTGTCATTGAATTCAGAAAAAACAAAATTTTTAGCTTTTTCTTTAACAAATAGCACAAAACCACACATGACAACAATGAAGCTCCATAATTGTGATAGAAATTGTAACAATAATTGTAATTGCCCACTAATAGAACGCTCTGACAATATAAAGTATTTAGGAATAATAGTAGATGATTCATTGAAATGGAACAAACACATAACATATACAACTGCCAAAATAAGGAAGCTTATATACAAATTCTATCAATTAAGGGTATCATAGACAAAGAAATGTTAAAAACTGTATACTTAACATTAGTTGAATCTCTTCTAAGGTACGGTCTGTTAGTTTGGGGTGCAGCTAACTTCAGTTTTATAGATCCATTATTTAAAACTCAAAAACGCATTTTGAAAATAATGGGAAACAGGGAAATCCAGTTTTCAACTGTAGAATTATTTATAGAAAATAGAGTACTCAGCGTTAGGCAATTGTATATATTGTTGTTATTAGGGTATATGAAAAAACATCAAATAGGAACCATATCATAAATCATAGCCATGATACTAGAATAAGAGAACTTTACAATCAAGAAGTACCAAGAATGAATACAGCGTTTGGGCAAAGATCACTAGGATATTTAGGGCCTACAATATCTAATAGAATACCATTAGAAATCAAAGGAGAGGAAAATTTCAATAGGTTCAAAAGAAAAATTAGACATTGGTTATTCAGTATTGGGATACAAAGTAGTGAGGAACTAATAGTAAGTAGGATTTAGATTTAAGCAGTATTCTTTTAAATAAGGTAATTTATATGTAGAAAATAGTACCTCGGTTTAGTATCTTTGTACTAGGTGATGCTTAGGGTAATAGATATAGTTTTAGATTTTTGGAATTTTTGTATTATCTGTTGTAGCATAAATTAGTATTAATTTGATGATAACCTCGACACATATATTATATAGTGAGGTATCATTTTTGTAAACACTGAATATTGTTATATTATTGAAAATATATGAAAAAATATGTAATGTATGAATTTATGAATAAACTCCTCTGGATGTGTCGTCCAACATCCAGAGAAATTATTATTATTATTATTATTACTAGTATAAGACTAGAGCAGGTTAATATAAACCTTCTATTGAAAGATGCACATGAGACATTGATTAAAAAACATAAAGATGAAAGCAAATTGAAGCATGATAATAGTAGTGTTAAGATACAAGATCAACTCATTCAAGTTCTGACAATGTAGGCCTAGTTACTGTTGTTGAAAAAGTCAACCCTAATGAGATAGTAGAATTGAGTAAAGAAGTAGGTAGGGAGTTGTCTTCACTGAAAGTCAACTATCATGAAAGTAATATTGCTACATTGAAGGTTAGGAAAACTATAAACAAAGTGAATGATTACATGAGACAGGTTTCTGTGGAGGTTAGGAACAATGTAAACAAAATGAATGTTGCTTTGAGTCAAGTTGATGAGTTCAACTTTCAACTGAGAATTGAAAAGGTGTATGCAATGCATTCTCAAGTGAACATGACTAACTTTTTTAAGCAAAATGGCTTTGTTGAAACAAATGAACCCATGAATAAAATCATGTTCTTGAAGAAAACAAAGCACAAAGTCACCATTGATGTGTTAGTATTCAAAGGTTGTTTCAAGTTGCTTATTTACAAGATGATGACTGTGAATCACATGATGAAAGGGTATTCCCCAGCACACAATGATTAGGAATCCTGTGTTATGCCGGGATTCAGAATAGCATAATCGTTACGCAGTGTATGGTAGCCTAAGAGTCCATAATTGTGTCTTTTTTCTTTCCTGTAGCCTATTTTTCTTGGCCCTTAATCTTTTCAAATTTCGATTCTTTCCTGTCTTTGTGTAATGTTCAGTAATTTCTTCTATTATGCATATCTTAACCAATCTTGTCCATAGTCATTTTAATTTGTATTTTTCTGAAATAATTTTGGAAGTTAGAATAGTAGTTTATTTTCCTAATCTTTAAATTGTTGATAAAACTTAACTTTTCTAAAACCTATCCATTGTAGTGTAAATAATTGTTTGCTTGCGGTATATTTTTTCATCATGTATTACATATTTTAATTATGTCTTTTTTTTCAGTTATCATATTAGGTAATTAGGTTTTTCAGAGCAAATTATGTCCCATGTTCTCATCTTTCATTGCATATCGTGCCATAAGCCATATGTAATTAGGTTATAGTTTTCTTCTGGGCTTTTAACCCATTTTGCATTTTATTTTTTTTTGCTGTCCAATACTTTGGATTTTTGGTAGACAAGTAGGTGTAATTCTTTTAGAGGTGTGGGCGTGAACCACATATGGCTGGACTCGATTATCTGACCTACTTGTTTGTGATATAAAAACCTTAAGACTGCAACATCAAATGTTTGTAAAAACTTTTGCATACTTTTGTTTTTGTGGTCCGATACTAGAGTCTGCTATCACATTGCCTTACAGACATCTAGGAACTCTCCACCCAGTCACAATAGTCAACATATTTTTTCCTTCACCAGTTGTTTTTGTGGGAGTGATAGCTCACAATTATAACAAATTAGAGTTATACTTGGAATTTACAAAATTCCATAGTAGTATATTTTATTAAATATGGTACTTCCTTATGAAAGTTCAGTACTGACATGTAGGATAGGCTCTAATTAATCTTTCTCTTCTTTGTATTATTTAGGAAATTTATTTACCCAATCTTCTTTTCTCTTGTTTGTATTTTTTAGGGAACTTATTTACCCATTATCCATCTTGATCATCTTTGTATGTAATCTTGAAATGTTTGTATTTATTATACAGAGTCTTTAAATTATGAAATTATTTAAAAAAATAAATGGCTCAATTAGAACATGCTGAAATCTATTCTTATGTATAAATTCTTGTTATAATAAATAAACTTTAAAATTTGAAAGTATTAATGAATTGTGTAGCCATATATATGAGATGTATTAATGAAAGTTAACTTGAATAATGTTTTCATTGAATAAAACGTCTTGTTATATTATTAATTGAAATGAGTTAAAGGTTGAAATTTCTCTAAAGTTTTTGTAATTGATGTCTTTTTCTAAATTTTAAAACTGTTTATTATATAAATTTTGATATGATTGATTATCGTTTGAAATGGATGCTGGAGTGTATGTAGATTTTAGTGGGGTTTGTTGATTAGAATTTTGCTGGTATGTGATTGTTTTGAGATGGAAACCATTATTGCCTAAAGAAGGAATAACAGAGGTTATGACTTAGAGAGGCAGTAATGAGATAATATTTTTTTGTGTTGATTACTTATGTTGATTGCCATAGATGCAAAATAATGATTAATAATGTTGATTGCCATAGATGCAGATTACTTATGAATATTGATTGCCTTTGTAGCAAAATATTATTGATGTTTTGAATGATTTCTTGTTTAATGATTGATAGTAAAGTTTTGTCATGTAGTTTGTGTTTAGAACATTGAAAAGTCGAAATAAACTATAGTATCCAGCAAACGATGATTAATAATATTGAATAATTTGCTTTTTATAAAATATTTGAACAATGAAATTATTTTTTTCTAGTGAAATTTTGTAATTGATATCTCAAAATTTCACAATTTATGTATTGCTGACTGTATAATAAGATGTTAACAAATTTCAATTTTATATTGATTATATACTTAAAAATAATTCTCATGTTTATTAGATTGTATTGATAGCCTAATCAAAATTTTCTTTTTAGTTTATAAGCATTTTAAGATAACAGGTACAGCACAGACATTAACATTGAAATAATTATCATGTGAATCTCGAAATTGACAACAAGTGAACGCCATGAAGAGTGTTAAGAACATTTGGGTGATTTTCGAACTAGTGTGACTCATCAATTGAATATCTACACCAATATCTACGCTGATGCCTACACCAATATCTACGCCAATATCTACACCAATATCTACACCAATAACTACGCCACTATCTATGCCAATATCTACACCAATAACTACGCAACTATCTACACTGATGCCTATGCCAATATCAATGCCAATATCTGCTCTGATGTCAATATCTACACCAATAACTACACCAATGTCTACACCAATATCTATGCTGATGCCTACAACAATGTCAACGCCAATAACTACGCCAATATCTACACTAATATCTACACCAATAACTATGCCAATATCTACACTGATGTCAATATCTACGCCAATAACTACGCCGATGCCTGTGCTGATGCCAATGCCAATATCTACGCCAATGCCAATGCCGACACCAAAGCATACGCCAATGACAACGCCAATGCTTATTGCTGACCTTGTATCTCAAACTTCAACACTACTACATTACCTGGAGGTAATTGCCATCCATGTTCACGTTCGCAACTTTGAATTCAGAATAACAGTCACAGTATCATGAAAGAATTGATTCAAAAATCCTCTCCTAAATTATTCCTGTATGCAGAACTCTAAACCTTGAATACTGAAAATATCAAAAAACCAAACCTTACCTAAATTAATCGTCACCTAGGTTAATCCTGTATGCAGCGTCTATCTCTTTTCCGAAAAACAAATTACATTGTCATTTCAAGCCTGAAATGTACATTGTATAATTACAAATATGATACAAAATTACGTGACTCTGTATCGAGTTTGGTATGCAGCCGTCTACTACAAGCATGAGGCAATGCTAACTGAGATGTCACCTGTATCGAGTTTGATATGCATCAGTCGACTACAAGTATCAGCCCAACACTACGTGCATCCAGATCAGCCCAACACTACGAGTATTCGGATCAGCCCAACACTAACGTCATCACACTGGAGTCACGCTTAACTGAAAATCATACTGAGTGCCTTAACGGACTGTTTTCAAAATTTGCATCGATAAAATCAACCGCGTCAATAGTGAAAGAAATGAACATTTTTTGATTTATTGAAATTTTATGTGAAAATTAAATGTAACAATTCATCAATTCATTTAAAAAAATAAATAATAATAATAATTTTTTTATTCAACATACTAAATTTTTTTTTATGCAATAAAAATTGAATTTTTCTATCTATTAAATTTATGTGCAATTTCAAAAAACTATTCTTTATATATTAAACTGTCTGTTGAGGTATTTTCCTTAAATTATAAAGCTAAATCAAAAGTAATTTTGATATTCTATACTTTGAAATATTGTTTGGAAACATATAACAAATGCTATTGATGAATTTTTATAATAATTTTCAATATTATAGGACAACATGTAATGTTTTTATAGAAAAATTGTTACTGTTCTTGAATTGACAATTCAAAATTTTCCATTTGGGTCAATGTAATTTTTTTCTTTAAATTTTCAAACAGTAAAATTTTTTATGTCAAGAGGGGGGTATTTGTAATATTACATTTTTTCTCGATTGGAATCGAATCTTCAATTCGAGATCTATAAAACTTCATAGTAAATATCAGAGTCATCGATATACGGACAACTTTTTGACTGAGAATTCATCGTAAATGATTGTGTTGCATGTTCAATGGTATCACTGAAAAAACAAACTCTGTAAACAGAGTTAACAAAATTAACAGATAATATAGAGATGATATATTAAATTTAAAATAACAGTTTCAAAATAAAGTTTTATTGAGAACAAATATAAAATGTGAATTCCTAACTTGTAATTTATATTTTTTTTGGTGACGTGTCCATAACGTCGACACTGGTTTGAGGTGTCAACAAAGCTTTGCTCTGTTTCTGGTAGCTAGGCTTCCTCCTTCTCTCTAAAAATATGGCTGGCTGTGTGTGTTGTAATTTTGTGCTCTCTGAATATTTTTCTGTTTAAGTGAATTATTAATGTTTTAAATTGAGTTTTGAACAGTTTATGGTGTTCTAAGTTTGTGTATTTTGATTTGTGCGTATACAAGCCTATAGCCATTGTTTTCAACTATATGAATTGGATAAGTATTTAGCTTGTAGTGACTTTAGATGCTTAAGAGTGTAAGATATTGTTCTTTGTGTATTTGTGTAGTATATTGCCAAAATTCTTCTGAAGATTATAAGTTCATTTGCTCTGAAAACTGGATTTCTCATTCATAGGCAATAGATCCATTCATAGTTTACCAAGAATCTATTACGTTGGAGCCAATAAATTTCCTTAGGTTAATAGGTGAGACATGCTATTCAACCGATTTAGGAGAAATTGGTAGCACGGCAAGAGCATTATCTACATCTCATTGTTATTTGTTATTATTCTTTTTAAAATCATTAAGATTGAATTTTTCAGCAGTAACTTTATTATTGTATCATTTAAATTTTCTATTCTCAATTCAGGTATCATTGACAGTACCTTATCAATTGTTGTTGGCCTTCAATGGTCATTAGTGTCATTGACTTGAATTCATCAAAATTTTGTAATCGCTTATTTTCTAACGGTTTTTATTACATGTTGTAATAAATTCATCTAAGGATTTTATTTGATTTAATCTACTTACACTTTTTTGTATGTGGCCATCTGCCTATTATTTTACTAATATTAAATCTCAACTTGTTGACTCATTTTGTCTTTTATTGACGTACTCACCACACTTCAAGCTATCAGTTTTTTATGCACAGAATTCAGAGATTCATTTGTAGGTATTAATACCAACTATCATTCACAGTCCACTGCCCTGACTCTGGATTCTGTCATTGGCTATTAGTCCAGACAACTAATGCTCAAAAAAAGGTATAGAAGAGAAAGTTTGGAACACAATATTTTTTACCCCGCAGCGCTTTTAAGGATACTAAGGGGGTAAACATATCAAAAAATCACTTTTTGATTTCTAATTTTAAATCTCCTCTTTTTTATCAATTCATAAGCTATACCTTTCCTTATTCATAACTCACTCAAATCTTAAATATCCCGTTGTAACCGCCACCCATCCCTACCCCATAATGTCCCCTGAATCTGTACCCTTTTTCTCTCTATCCGTCTGCACCACGTAATCTGTGGTTTCTGCTGCTACAATTGAGTCTCCATGCATACTCTGTGGTCACACAACCGTTGGATTCAAAACTGTAGTCTTCTCGGTTGAGAAAGGAGACTCAGTCTCCGAAAACTTTCCCCCATTTCTAATGTAAGTTTTTAAGTGTTCTCAATCTATTCATATTGTGTCTCCTGTTTTAATTTATATCATAACCTCCCTGTAAGTTGCTAGTCTTCTATGGGGCGCCTCCCCAGGTGGTGGTTAGAATAACTCCCAGGCATTGTTCCTGGGTATGAAATGTAACTAAATATATAAATTATTTAAATTTCCCAGAAGTCTTCAGTACTCACACAGCGGCCATATTGCTTTTTTCACTTATATTTCTTTTCTAAATAATGGTTGAACATACCAAATTAAAACTTTCCACAATCATTCATAACAAATGGGCAAAGCTACAAAAAATGAAGATAATTTTTAAATTGATTGAACAAAATGAGGGTCATTAAAAATGTTGTTCCTTAAATAACTCAAAAAACCGTCGGTTTTAAAGAAAATTTAAAGGAATCAAATTTTTCAGTCAATTTAATCACCTATCGATTTGTACATGATTTTTCAAGATTGGACCAATAATAACTGAGATATGGCAGCTCTAGTGATAGGACACCACTGGATGTTAGAGCAGCTTCTCTTTGTCTCAGAAACAGAGTAACGGCCAGCAACAGTCACAGTTATAACATAGTTATTCAAAAGTATTCTTTGAGTATCTATAGTGAGGTCCACGTTTTATAATGGTAGTGTACGATTTGCAATGGTGTTGCTATCCTTGTCTATCGTTCAACAAATGTGAAAGAGTTTGGGGTTAGGTTTTATTTAGGTTATATTATTTAATAATGTTTCATTAGGATAGGTTAGGTTTTTGTTTTAAAATTGCAATATGCTAGAAGGGGCTAGGGTCTAGGTAGAGTTATGTTTTTTGATGTTTCAAAGGTAAAAGGATAGGTTAGGGGGGTTAGGATTTTGCTTTGAACCACATGTTTGTGAACATGTTCATGAAATGAACCACATGTTTGTGAACATGTTCATGAAATGAACCACATGTTTGTGAACATGTTCATGAATGAACCACATGTTTATGAACATGTTCATGAAATGAACCACATGTTTATGTTTTGCTCTAAAGATGATGAATAAATTTCTAAGTATTAAATGTGAAAGGGTTAGAGGTTAGGTTAAATTTAGGTTATATTTAATAAAGTGTTATTAGGATAGGTTAGGTTTTTGCTTTGAAATTGCAATATGCTAGAAGGGGCTAGGGTGCAGTTAGAGTTATGTTTTTTTGATGTTTCAAATGTGAAATGATAGGTTAGGGGGTTAGGATTTTGCTTTGAAATCTGAATTATTAAATGTGAAGGGATAAGGGGTTAGTGGTTAGGTTTTTTTGGATTATATTCAATAATGTTTCATAAGGTTAGGTTAGGTTTTTGCTTTAAAATTGCAATATGCTAGAAAGGGCTAGGGTCCAGGTAGAATTATGCTTTTTGATTTTCAAAGGTGGAAAGATAGGTTAGGATTTTGCTTTGAAATTGCAATATGCTGGAAGGGATTAGAGGTTTTTCAAATAGTTATGTTTATTGATGTTTCAAATGTAAAAGGGGAGGTTGAGGATTCGGTTTTTGTTTTGAAATGACAATATTTATGCTGACTTAGTTAGGGTATAGTGTTTTTTAACATCACTTAAATAACAACTGTTATATTTTATTAATTATATTTTTCAGAGGTACTTTTTCTTTTATAAAATAAAATGATAATATATTAATTATTATATTGAATTTCACAATAAATGATCATTGGATAATAATATCTTCATCAAATAGAATAGCGATTGGCTCCAGTTACAGTGCTTGGTAACCATCATCACTAAGAACGTTACATTCAAAGAACTGACTGAATGGAACGGGAAAAACCCGTTGCTATCGCATGCGCAATACGGTGCTGTCTGAGACAGAGAGTGGTTTGTAAATCCTAAAGCTCTAACCTATCCTTTCACCTTTGAAACAACAAAAAACATAACTCTACCTGGACCCTAGCCCCTTCTAGCATATTGCAATTTCAAAGCAAAAACCTAACCTATCCTTATGAAACATTATTGAATATAATCTAAATAAAACCTAACCCTCAACCCTATTTTGTCAATTAGTTGAATTTCTACATTGTTGATAAACGATGTGGCAACCTTGCAATGGTTTAATTAGTTGAATTTCTACATTGTTGATGAACGATGTGGCAACCTTGCAATGGGTGAAAGAGATAGCGCCATCTGCTTTGTTGAATGATACACAAGGATAGCAACACCATTGCAAATCACACACTGCCATTATAACGTGGACCTCACTATAGATACTCAAAGAATACTTTTGAATAACTATGTGATAACTGTGACCGTTGATGGCCGTTACTCTGTATCTGAGACAAAGAGAAGCTGCTTAGGATTTTGCTTTGAAATTCAAAGTATTAAATGTGAAAGGGTTAGGTTATCAACAATGTAGAAATTCAACTAATTGACAAAATAGGGTTGAGGGTTAGGTTTTATTTAGATTATATTTAATAATGTTTCATAAGGATAGGTTAGGTTTTTGCTTTGAAATTGCAATATGCTAGAAGGGGCTAGGGTCCAGGTAGAGTTATGTTTTTTGTTGTTTCAAAGGTGAAAGGATAGGTTAGAGCTTTAGGATTTTGCTTTGAAATTCAAAGTATTAAATGTGAAAGGGTTAGGTTATTTCAAGTTATATTTAATAATGTTTCATAAGGCAAGGTTAGGTTTTTGCTTTAAAATTGCAATATGCTAGAAAGGGCTAGGAAACAGGGAAAATCATGGTTTTTGATATTTCAAAGGTGAAAAGATAGGTTGGGGGTTAGGATTTTGCAAATTGCAATATGCTGGAGAGGATTTGCGTTTTTACAAATATTTATGTTTATTCATGTTTTAAATATAAAAGGGGAGGTTAGGGGGTTGGGTTTTTGCTTTGAAATGACAATATGCTGACTTTGTTATAGTGTTTTTCAACATTAGTTAAATAACAACCGTTATATTTTATTAATTATATTATTGAAAAGTACTCTTTCTGTTATTGAATGAAATGATGATAATATATTGATTATTATATCGAATTTAATGATAAATCATCATTGGATAATAATAATATCCTCATCAAAATGGAATGACTGCTCCAGTTACGGTGCTCGGTAACCATCATCACAAATAGCGCTACATTCAAAGATCTGACTGAATGGAACGGGAATAAACCGTTACTGACGCATGCGCGATACGGTGCTGTCTGAGACCGAGAGTGGTTTGTGTCTCTGTCTGCGGTGCATGTCATTTGTTAGCTATTTCAGATTAATTCAAAATAAATAATAATGTTACATAACCCTCTTGGACTTGGCATAAGTTTAGAAAAACTGTTATTTATTTCACTTGAGTAGAGAAAAATTAGGTAAAGGTTTGTGCTTTTACAATTTGCTCTTTATTTACATTAATACAGAACCAACTTCAATACATTCTGGAAGAAAATAAAAATACAGAGAAAAAAGAATCTATTTTGTTTTCTGTATTAATGCAAATGAAAACCATATTGTTAATAGATGAGAAAATAATACAATCATCATCTTCTCACTGTTCATTCATTATTTTGTTGTATTATTTCCTCTTCGGTTTTCCACACATGTGCGTTGAGCCAACAAATATCACTCACATATTCTTTTGAAACATGATCCAAGATGTGATGCGCATCTATTTGCGATTGCTGCTACAATGTCACCATTTGCATTGTTTTTGTTCCACATCTCTCCCACTGCTTTTATCTGGTCGAAGCTCTCTTTATGCATCATATCATAGAACTCCTGACTGGTTGCATCCGCTGTACATTTGTCTAGAATAGAAAATTTTTTATTCTCAATAATAGATATAAATGGATACTCTCCCATCTACGAACTGTCAAGTTCTTGAATACCTTCCTAATTTGACACAAAGAACTCTGATATCTTATTTCACGCAAGGTTACTAAGGATGGGTTTTATGCATTTAGCTCAGAATAAGATCTTATGGTACTAATGATTGAGAAGGTCGTGTTTAGACAAATTTGGCTAGTTTGAATTTTGAAAGGAGCTTGTTGGCACGCAGAGTATAGTAGGTTCTACTATATATTTTTCATTTTATTTACAAGGCAGTATATTAAGCATGCTTTTATAACTCAAATTGAAGTCAAAATGAATTAAAATTAAATATACTCTTTTTCTCAACTTCAATTTTAAATTGTGATGTAATAAATATGGCATATTTATTCTTATTTTATTTTATTTATTTACAATGCAAATGACACTAATGTAATAACATTGAAAGATGAAATAATGAGGTAGTCCTTGTGATATTTTTCTTCCAAATTTATAAGTGTGTGCCTGACTTTTAAAAAGATGATAAAGAAGATAATTTTGAATAAAATTTAGAATTTAGAAATAGGTCAACACATCTAGAAAATACCTGAGTCTATAGGTACCTAATTCATGCAGGTGAACAGGCTAGAGTCAAGAAAACTTCAATTAATCTTGCCATGCCTGATTTAATAGGTTTCTACTATAGAATAACACTACAATTTGAAATAATTGAAAAATACAAACAGCTTCAATAAATATTGGCAACTAAAAGCGAACAACAGAAACAACAATTTCATGTTACTTTGTTGACATTCTTCATCAGTCTGATTTGGGGGCGCATTACTATCCCTCATTTAGATAGCAATACGTCACAAAACCAAACAATATCAGTCATAAAATAACAAATTAATTTCAACATGAAACTACTCAAGAAAGAAAAGCCCGTTGAACCCAAATTTCGTCGATAGTAACCCATATAACCCATTTCATAATAATTTTGAATCCCCACTTTTGATTGACATTCTCGAATGGAACCTTTGTTTCACTACACTGCACTTTCGTTGGTCTGTACGTTGCTTTATCGTCAGGGTTACAGTACCTTGTTTTTGGCAGTGAACTTTTACTGGTTGAATTTGGCTTGACGGCGACGTCCTCTTACGTCCCTACACCTGTCATCTGAACGGGTGTCTTGAAGCGGTGTTACATAAATTTGCGAAACCAAAGGGGTGGTACATGAAGTTGGTTTGGGGACACACATGAACCGCTTAGCAGTTATTTGAAGAAACAATTATTTGTACATGATGAAGAAACCTTTCAGGACATGGCACTACTAGAAAATTTAAACTTCAATAAAAATAAAACTAGCTCCTACATTAACTAATGATATAAACTTGTAAACCTGCCCAAAAAGGGCGAAACATAATGACTACATCTTTACTCTCGTAGTGCTCCTAGCAAAGTGTCCTCCGAAACGTAATCTGGTCTCTCGGCTGGGGAATCACCCCACTACTGTATTTAGAAACAGGTCTCCTATTGGGCGAAGGGAATCAATTTGACCAATCGTCACGTGGCTTCTAGAGCCTTTGGACCAAATAGTAACTGCAAAATCGGTAGTTTGTTATAATTTCAATGCTTGCTGTTTTCCAGCTTATCGCACTCCATGTCGCAACAGGAAGGCTACGTTTTAGAGATAATTTCATAATCTACATTCCTCGATGACTCGGAGCCACAATTTTTAAATATCTATCATGGGAAACTCGAAGTCATGGCCGTTCATAATAGAGAGAGAAAATAATTTATTTCGCTAACCCACAATAATGGCTGTAGTCTATTGCGTATTAAATTTACTATTATAACTTGGGAAAAGGCCTGAATTAAAAATAGTGCTCGGCACACTCCCCCTCCTTACGGTGTGAAACACGCAAAAAGAAATCTAATCAGGATATGTTACCATAGAGGCATTCTGTATGATTTGGAAAGTCGAATTCTGGATTGATAGTAGGATCCAATTTGAAGCGGGCCCTCTTCAAAAGAAATCTCTTTAATCATTCCGAAATTCAGCAAAATGTATTACTATTGAGATTTGTGGCAAGAGTCTTTAAAACTATGGCAAGAGTTGGGACAAAACAATATGGGCGTGTCCACTTATTAAGCAGGTACTAAAGACGAACTGAGTATAATAATCTTGAATACTTCAATCACTTTATTGAGTCCCTGGTTATTTTCTTGGCAAAATCTAACAAGGGAAAACGTTTAAAAGACATCATAGTTTTAATTGGTTCTATGTTACTCTGCTGTTGTAAAATATGAAGTACGTTGATTATAATAGTAAAGGATGAAACTTTTTCACTCTGCTGAATGTATTGAAATCTAAATATGATTACTATAGAGTTGAGAGTGCAACATATTTTTAACAATATAAAGCAATTCAGTAGGCAATACTATTCTACATAGGCTATGATTCAAAGATAATAATGGTTGAAACTGCAACACTAGCGAGCCATCGGAGAGCAATGACACACGCTTGATGTACATTCCATAGCTATGAAACTTTTCTATCCATTATTGTATTCCAGCCGGAAATCTCTACCACTGAATTATATTAAGTGAACTAAAATGGAATTAGTTAAACTGAATAAACCTATGATAAGTTTATAATTGTATTAATCATGGAAGGTGAACTAATAAATATCCTAACTAGATATTCGAATCTATAATTCTTAACTATGAATGGATGAGTATTAAGCTATTGAAAATGGGTATAGTATAGAATATTATGATAAATCGTCTTATGCTAAATAACTTCTTATTATTATTAGACACCTCACGTACATACATTGTCACATAGGATATTATGACTGTTGATAACTTCAAAAATTGATAATCACGTGATTTGCCAAACAATCAATTATCTACTACTGTGAGAAAACCGTACAATCATTTCATTTACCGCGAGTATGCAGCCGATCAATGAAATAAAATTAAACCTAATTCACCTACCTAAATATATTCAAGATTACAAGGTTAATTATATAATTTAATGACTAATCTAGTTGCGCAAGTTATTTACATTCTGGAATTTCTTCTATATACATTATATTGTCATGTAACAAAATCTTTGACTAATAAACCCTTCATGAACCCGTAATGAATCCTTCTAACAAATACAGTAAATATCTCTATCATAACTCTTTTTCTCTTTTCTCCTTCTCATTCATTAGGAATCATCTCGTTGAGTGTATAGAGACAATGCTATGGAGTGGCGCCATACTCACAAAAACTTATCCAATTATAACTCACGACAAAAAATCTTGCCTTCAATAGACTGATCTGTATCCTGGTCGGATCTTTTTTCAACATGACTCAAGTGTGATTTTGCATTCTACAATCATGAGAAAAACACTTTTCATTATAATATTCAGTAGGAAACCTTTACGACAGAACGCTAGTCAAAACAAAACTATGATCGAGTGCCAGGCTATCGACAATAATAATTCTGTATTTTGCTTCTCACTAGAATAGTGTCATTTTCTCACTGCCTACAACATCAACTAGATAAATTGACTCGACATAGATCATGATTATTATTTATCTCAAACTCAAAGTACATGACATTTTCTCTAAACACTGGAAGCATAATTTTCATCGCATGATTTAATAATATGAAAGTTCAGCTCTAACTTAGCATTGATGGACTGCTACTGCTTGCCTTCTGATTATCAACATTATTGAATTTACCAACACATTGATAGACTACTATTACACTATTACTGATTTACAAGTGCACTGACATTTCCAACCATACTGGAGCCTCACATAATTATTCCTCAACTACAAACTTCATATTTAACTAGATCTCAAAATCCCAACTTATTCACATGGAAAACTTGATTGCAATTTTACTATTCATCATTAAAAATTTATCATTTCATTAAAGATTTTCCTATTTTTTTTTTATTTATTAATTCTTTTTGACTACTTATCTCTAAAGGGTCCTACTACTGTTAATTACCTCAATTTAATTTTCCCAACAAAAATTCTATTTCCTTTTTGACACGAATTTTCCTACATATTTCTACCTTATATCCCCATCTAAATTTTTAATCAACCTTTCAACTCCCAACTACAGAATAATTTAAACTCATGCTTAACTCAAGAGATTTTCCTTTTCCATTTCAAATTCAACTAGAAGAATTTCACTGTTAATTTTATTTTAATTTAACCCGTTCAGTACTGTTCCAATATTCATTTCTACTTTCACTGATAACCATTTTAACATTACCTAGGTACTCGAAAAAGTCTCTCTGTTATTTTATTTGTATACCTTAACTAATCACTTTAAATATTAATTGTCTAAAACCTTCAATTTTTGTTACCATACCAAATTTCGAAGCAACTTCAAACTCAATAATACCCCTTTTTTTCACCAATTATTACTTGTGTTTTTGCGGCTGACTTTCCTACCAAACATTAACGAACCTTTTGACTGGGCTTCCCTAAACTGCATTACGCTGATTGTTTCCCTTACAATCACTACGAAGACTCACTAAATATTCTAGATTTTGGTTTACGTTATTCTACTGATGAGCCCCATAACTCTCGAATGAACCAGACCATTTACTAGATACAAAAAATCTTAGCTCACACCATCTTCGGTGCCTTTCGCTAAAATTAAACAATTCCACCGTGCAAATTTGCAAGGTTAGTCACAGCTAAATTCCTTGATTTGTTACATGGACAACTATCGGGCAGTGCTCCGTTCTCTCTGGACACGGACCTACACTCGCGCCGATTACCTAAATTCAACAACAACACACACAGGCAAGACATCCCCTTGTCCTCCTCTAAATCTTGAGTCTCAACTAAACAAAAAAATTCCCCACAGCCTACAGGAAACGTCACCAACACAACGGATCTTTACCCTATCACTATGCATGCCTACCGCAAAAATCACACCTAAAAAAAAAATATCTCCAATAATAAAACTGATTCACCTTTTCGAGAATAAACATTACTGATAAAGGAACTTAACCACCACATCTCAATCAACTTATTTTTATACAAATTCCCAAGGATTTGATCATCGTTTCAACTTTAATCTACAATATCTAATTATTAGTTTAAACATCTCAAGGCCAAAACTACTCATCAACTTTCCAAAACTACATATCAACAATAACTAATAAAACAGTTTCCTATTTATTCTCTGATTACCTCGATCTACCTAAACTTATCAAAAAAATTTCCTATTTTCCTCAAACATTCTCCCATAATAATTTCCGAATTTTCCTAATTTACTTGGGTTGACCTTTAAAATCTCAATATTCACTTTCACTACTACTATACTATGATGATACTCAAGTACCCGATGCATGAGACCAGAATACGTACGTTGACATCACAATAATTTCTATCATCATTCACGGAATTACAGAATGCAAAAAATTTATTCAGCACTTAGAATCAGTTGTTTTTCACCTATCTTAGTTTCTTCTACCAATTTTTATTCTACCATAAAACCTTTAATTTCTCAATAATCAATTTCAATATGAAGTTTTAGAATACTTTCAACTTAAGCTTCAATGATACCTGACTTTATCTTCAAGCACTTCAAAATATTTCCACTTTAATGGATTTACTGAACTGAATAACATTACTATTTCATCTACAATTATTTAAACTTCAGAAAAATTGGGTAGCAACTATAAATATTATTCAATCAACTCCAAACCCAAAATCCTGACCGTCTAACGTCTTAGCAGTAAGTGTAATTTGAATGCCAAAAAGCAGCAGGGGTAAAAAGGTGGAAATCAATCAATAGTGATGATGGTACTACTTCTAAATATTTAATTTCAATAGCCTATTTCATATTACAACACAAACAATTGAGTGTGTGTCTGTGAAATCAATACTCTCTAGTGGCACTGAGCGTGTGCGCGCGCGTGCACCCTTGGCGGGAAAAAAAAAAGATTATGTGGTTATTTTGTCTAATCTTCTAGTAGTTTGAGGTTAGGAAAAAAGGAGGGAAATTTTTGTTGTGGCGGGAAATTTCGAGGTCAAGTGACGTCACTGAACAGCTGATGACGTCACTAACCAACTGTCATGTGACCCCACTGACCCTGCCCAGGCCGGGGGGCGGGTGGGGGATGACGCTGGGGGGAGGGGAGGGGGGAAAAACAGCTGATTTTGAGCTTGCTTGCCCATTTTCTATCTACTATGAATAAACAAAATTTTTGTAAAAACGCATAATCCCCTCCAGCATATTGCAATTTGCAAAATCCCAACCCCCAACCTATCTTTTCACCTTTGAAATATCAAAAACCATGATTTTCCCTGTTTTCTAGCCCTTTCTAGCATATTGCAATTTAAAGCAAAAACCTAACCTTGCCTTATGAAACATTATTAAATATAACTTGAAATAACCTAACCCCTAACCCTTTTATATTTAATACTTTGAATTTCAAAACAAAATCCTAAAGCTCTAACCTATCCTTTCACCTTTGAAACAACAAAAAACATAACTCTACCTGGACATAACTCTACACATGCGCGATACGGTGCTGTCTGAGACCGAGAGTGGTTTGTGTCTCTGTCTGGTGTCTGCGTTGCATGTCATTTGTTAGCTATTTCAGATTAATTCAAAATAAATAATAATGTTACATAACCCTCTTGGATCGGCATAAGTTTAGGAAAACTGTTATTTATTTCACTTGAGTAGAGAAAAATTAGGTAAAGGTTTGTGCATATACAATTTGCTCTTTATTCACATTAATACAGAACCAACTCCAATACATTCTGGAAGAAAATAAAAATACAGAAAAAAAGAATCTATTTTGTTTTCTGTATTAATGCAAATGAAAACCATATTGTTAATAGATGAGAAAATAATACAATCATCATCTTCTCACTGTTCATTCATTATTTTGTTGTATTATTCCCTCTTCGGTTTTCCACATGTGTTCGTTGAGCCAACAAATATCACTCACATATTCTTTTGAAACATGATCCAAGATGTGATGCGCATCTATTTGCGATTGCTGCTACAATGTCACCATTTGCATTGTTTTTGTTCCACATCTCTCCCACTGCTTTTATCTGGTCGAAGCTCTCTTTATGCATCATATCATAGAACTCCTGACTGGTTGCATCCGCTGTACATTTGTCTAGAATATAAAATTATATTCTCATTAATATATATAATGGATACTCTCCCATCTACGAACTGTCAAGTTCTTGAATACCTTCCTAATTTGACACAAAGAGCTCTGATGTCTTATTTCACGCAAGGCTACTAAGGACGGGTTTTATGCATTAAGCTCAGAATAAGATCTTATGGTACTAATGATTGAGAAGGTTCTGATTAGACAAAATTTGGCTAGTTTGAATTTTGAAAGGAGCTTGTTGGCACTCAGAGTATAGTACTAACATATATATTTTCCATTTTATTTACAAGGCAGTATATTAAGCATGCTTTTATAACTCAAATTGAAGTCAAAATGAATTAAAATTGAATATACTCTTTTTCTCAACTTCAATTTTAAATTGGGACATAATAAATATGGCATATTCATTCTTATTTTTATTTTATTTATTTACAATGCAAATGACACTAATGTAATAACATTGAAAGATGAAATAATGAGGTAGTCCTTGTGCTATTTTTCTTCCAAAATTTATAAGTGACAAAGTCCAAGATAAGGTTAGAATTTCACGTTTACAATTTTTATAAAATTTGAGTCCAAAATAAACATTAAAATTATAAATTTTGAATTTAGATGACTTGAATTAATAAATTAATTAGTAATATTCCACTCAATTGCCACTTGTAATGAATAATATTGACTTATTTATGAAACTTTGGATAACCATTCAAGAAACACAAACTTGTAAACACTTTATATGTCACTGTAAATATGGCACAGTACCCTTTAATATTTCATTAGGGCATAAGAATACTAGCTCTTATTAGTATTACTGACCTAAGAATGATACATCCGCTTTTGGGAAATGATCAAGTAGACAAGCATACCACTCATTTGTATCTGTATTCCTGGAAATGCAGCTCTACATCAACTTACCCTTGTTTCTAGTTGGAATGAGTTTCAACAAATCAGCTGTCAACTCATCCTTGTTTCCCAGTTGGAATGAAATTCAACAATTCAGTTTTCAACTCACCCTTGTTCCCAGTTGGAATGAGTTTCACCAAATCAGCTGTTTTTTTATCATCTGCCTTATCGCCTGACCGGTATGGTGGCTGTAACAATTGCCAAGTTTTACAGTACCTAGTTGGAATTACAGTGATTACAGAAACCATGTGATCAACCATTCATTATCATAGGGTTCCCAGCTGATATTGCTGATATGAAATACAGGATGCTTATAAAAGGACTTTAGAACTTTGAAAACACATAAATATTTATTGAAATTGCTTACAGAATTGAGAAAGGTGTCATTTTGTAACAAAACCCAAGTTTAAGGTGTGGTGGTTATTTTGATTGAATGCAACTTACATCCCACAGATAATCGATTGCCACACTCGTACCAGCTTATCAGGCGTAACTTGTGAAACCGCAGCAATCTGATTGTTATCCGATTTCAGAGGTCATTTGGATTGTCTGGTAGAGGTGGAACATTAACCTTATCCTCAATGAAACCTCACAGGAAGAAATCCATCAGTGTGAAATCCGGTGAGCGAGGTGGCAATGCGATTGGCCATGCACAGACAATTCAGGGAAGTGTTGAGTCTTTCTATAATCACTCTGTATATAAGTATTGCATTGATTTACGAAAAGTGTGATGGGCAATGGCCAAATTGTGTATTAAATCGGGGCACCGAGCTTCGCTCGTTATTTTTATTCATTGATAAACAGAACACAATTCTCTAAAATGACCGTGTTTATATTTCACAGCTGGCTACCATATATGTCATCTTATGAATTTTGGGGATGTGATATTTTAATTTTTCACATACTCACCCGTTAACTCACTTTTTCAGCCAGGGATGAATTATCCTTTTAATGTCCTTCAGCGAGTTTTACCAGGGATGAGACCTAGTGCAATTGAATTTTGATATCATGAACCTACTATATTCCAAATTTCATGAAAATCGTTAGAGCTGTTTTCGAGATCTGTTGAACATAAATAAACAGATAGCTGGATATGAAAATATTGAAATATAAACAGATATACCGAAATTGCTCGCTTAATATTATAATAGGATAGGCTTGGTGAAAAGTCCAAGAACGGCTTGATATCTTGATATCTCACACACAAAGGTGATTTGATGGTGAGTGTGATTGGGGATAACTACTTCACTATGACTTCAAGAATCTGGTCCGCCATCTTGGATCCGCCATATTGAATAGGATAGGAAGGTGGTCCATGCGATACATGATTTCAATATGGAATTCAAAGAGGAAACAAATGGCAAAAACCGCATATTGATATCCTAAACCGTTTCAAAGATATTCACATTATTAATCATTACTAATAAAAGCAGAAAGGAAAGAAAAAAGTATAAGAATGGCTCAATATCTCATGAAAAAATGTGATTTGAAATTGGGTGAGACTGGGAATCCTACTCAAATAAAAATTACTACTTTACTTCGACTTAGAAAATCTGGTACACCAACTTGGATCTGCCATTCTAAATAAAACTTTATTTTTCCAATTGGTAGTTCTGTGAACAGTAGACCTGATGCAGTTTTTCATTCACAAAATCCGAGTTACAAAATAGACCTCACTACCTTAAGTCAAATAGGGAGATGGTCATGAGATACATGATTTCAAGAAAAAATGAATGAAGAAAACCGCACATTAGTAGATATGAAATGGCGACTCTGGGACAGTGCACTAGACTTCCCCCAGGTCAAAGGTCAACCTAACCTAACCTAAATGTTATTCAGTATTGGGATACAAAGTAGTGAGGAACTAATAGTGAGTAGATTTAGATTTAAGTAGTATTCTTTTTGAATAAGGTAATTTATAGGTAGAAAATTAGTACCTCAGTTTAGTATCATTGTACTAGGTGATGCTTAAGGTAATAGATATTGTTTTAGATTTTTGGAATTTTTGTATTATCTGTTGTAGCAAAAATTTGTATTAATTTGATGATAACCTCGACACATATATGTGATGCAGCCTGAGAAACCATGCCTTAAGTCCGATTTTCAGTTTTTTGTTTTTTATTTTTTCTTGATAGATCACACAATTCTGAATAATTCAACACTAGATTCATCCTTCCAATATTAAAAATTAATTTTATATGAATTCTTGGAAATCCATTACTAAAATTTGCAATATGCTGGAAATTGGCCGTAAACTTTCTAGTATTGAAAAATTCATAACTTTCACATACTTGAAGATAAGTCTATAAAATTGGTAATCAAAATGTTCAGTAAGTCATGTAGAATAAAATTATAGTAACTAAAAATTTTTTTGATGAAAATTCTGCATGCTTTGTTTGTAAAAGTGAACTTGAAAATAAAAAGCTTGACTGTTCCATGATATTTGTCTTCAATAACTCTTTTTCATTCAAAAATTGCTCGAAGCATTAAAACATGAGAAAGTCTGCCAATTCATTTGATTCAAGCAGACAAATGCAACTACAAGAGCTCAATGTATTCTATTATTGATATCATTCAAATAAGAAATAAGATTTTGTTATCCCTTGAAAATATCTTCCATTCAAGGGAATCAAAGTAGATAATATGCTTATATTACTCATGCTCATTACTATAACTTGTTCATTCATATGCTTACCTCTACTCATTCCTCTCCACCAGATCTTGACAACTCTCATTAAGCTGTCATATAATCAATTACATTTCTAATCAAACTATTCAATCAATCAATAATCATTATAAATACTATGGAAATATTGTGTTCTTAATAATAATTCCCTCAAAAGGTTTCTGAATGACACATGAATTTTACAATTACTGGGGAGTTAAAAGAGAGTAGAAATTTCTCCACTTGAAAAAAATTTTTTGTTCCTGAAAAACTTTTTTTCTCCTGAAAAACTTTTTCCTCTACAGGTTATGTCTTTCTTATTGTTTACTGGAATCAGCTTGATTTGATGATTCATTGTAGATAATTGATGAGTGGTGGTTTTTATATTATATAGATTCCTTTTTTATAAATCTGTGGATTTCATGGGAGAGCATTATTGTTGTCATTTGTTTTGTTTACATTGTTTCACTGTCTTCTAAAATAAATAATAGTTTTGATTCAAGTTATGCCAGTATAAAAGTATAGATGAAGATAATATTTCTTCATGATTCAACTATATGTTTCCATGAATTACACTCAGTATTTTGGTGCCTGGTTTATCATACTTCTACAAACCTTACATCAATTTATCATCAGTACTGTGTTACAAAATGAATGAAGTTATCTGCTTTCTCTAATAACATATAAGATCACAAACCCATTCTGAACTTGCAGATACTGACTTATGATACTGATACTGACTTTATGTATCTCATTCTAGCCAGTTGCATTTCTATTTAAATATTGTAAGAATTTTATGATTCTGATTAAATTTGAAAGTCAATTTGAAACAAGAATTATTTCTAATCTATTCATTGCTCTTATTAGATTTCTTCTGTTTTATTTTCTTAGTATACATTTATTTGGGAAAAATATCACGATTTGTTTCTTCTGAGAAAATTTGAAGTATTACAAGATTACAACATGTACAATATTCTACCTGGTATTCATTGGAAAACTGCATACTCAGAATATGGTAATTTTAATGAATGGATAATATTACTTCATAGAATGTTTTTGTGTTTTTGAGAAGGAGATGTCCACCTTGTGAATAATACCAGAGACCAATGATGTGATTGTATATAAAATGAAATAATGAATAATTCAATAACAATACCTTTTTTCTTTGATTGAACATAATAGAAAAAACCTACTGCTTTCCAGAACTTCACAAAGCTTACCAATTACTATTCTCGTGAATTTCACAAGTTCTCAAGAATTATACATCATGGCAGGGTGTAAGTTATGAATGAAACATCGGTTTATACACACATCTGCTAAATCTGTGCTGTAATAATCATGTAAGAAATTGCTTCAACTGCTCTGCCTCTGAGCGTCTTCCCTTACAAAATCTTCTCCGAGAAATAATCAACATAAGTAAGCGATGCTTATCTATATTCTTTTTCTATTGCTCTTCTGCCATTATTTTAACTCTAGTAATCAATGTTGAAGCATGAATTTCTCTGAAGGCGTGATTGAAATCCTTCAAATTTCTTATGTTATCCAATATAAACTACTCACATAAAATGTAAAATCTACCTGATGAGAGAACGATATCTCACTGAGGACTGGAGATCATAATTATATGAGTGTATAAGCTCTGAGAGTGGATGGAATATTGTTTACTTTGGTCAGTTTCAATTCAAAACTGCCCCTCTAGAGAAAGTAAGGAGCTAGTAGGATTGGCAACGTCGGTGTGATCTGAAGACAATGCAAATGTCTCCATCTATTGTATTAGTTTACCCTCCTATTTCCTTACGCCTACTTCATGGTGTGTATGTTATGAGCCCATATAGCCAGAATTTTGAGTGAGCTCATTTTCGACAGTTAAATTCCTAAAGTTCCTAAATGAGAAAAAAGTTTGAAATTTTACTTTTTTTTTGTTATAGGGGTATTCATTTATAACTATCAAGTATACATAAAAGTTCAGCTTGCTTAATGAACTAGATCATAGAGCCCATTTAGTGCAGAAAGTGTGTGCCTCCCTTGCCTCTCTGTATGACCACTCTTACAAGCACTGGTGTGTGTGTGTGTGTGTGTGTGTGTGTGTGGTGTGTGTGTGTGGTGTGTGTGTGTGTGTGTGTGTGTGTGTGTGTGTGTGTGTGTGTGTGTGGTGTGTGTGTGTGGTGTGTGTGTGTGTGTGTGTGTGTGTGTGTGTGTGTGTGTGTGTGTGTGTGTGTGTGTGTGTGTGTGTGTGTGTGTGTGTGTGTGTGTGTGTGTGTGTGTTGTGTGTGTGTGTGTGTGTGTGTGTGTGTGTGTGTGTGTGTGTGTGTGTGTGTGTGTTGTAACAATATTTTTAAAATATTTTTATTGTTACAATTGTGAGTGATGAGAATTATGCGAATTAGCCTGAGAGGTTAGCCTGTTGTGAAAATGGATTTTGCTGTTTTGCTTTTCTGTGGTGTGTTGTGTCGACTCTGTCAGTGTGTGCGTAGAAGCTATGATACTAAGAATAACAACAATTTTCCTGGAGTATCAGCTTAGTTCATGACCCTTGCTTTTCTGCATTGTGTAGTGTCGACTCTGTAAGTGTGTGTGTAGAAGTTGTGGTACTGAGAAGATCAACGATTTTTCTGGAGCATCAGTCTGGTTCACGACCTTATAAGGCAAGAAATTTATAGCTGTCAAGGAAAAATAGCTGTCACTTGGTGGGAGAATGTATCTTGAATTGTAGTTGTAACATTCCTTTCTATTGGTGGGAATTTTTCTAGAAAATAGTAACTCCCAATCACAGTTAACATTGGTTAGGTCTATCTAGTATGGACGATCACACAGCTGTCCACGGCAAGACAAGAAAAGCGAAGTGGATTCACTCAGCATCTGTCCTCTGTCATAAGCAGTACAAAATGTAGTCTGATCAGAACTTTGTGTTAATCATGGCTTCCATGCTAGCTTTAGGCTTTTTTTGAGTATTTGCCTCTGGAACCGTTTGTCCCAGTAGCATTTTTAGTTTTTTCTGCCTCAGTAGTTGCTTTAATTGAGGAGAGAGAGAGTATCAAATTGTCACCTCACAATGGAGATTTTCCTCCTATAACTGCTACTAAAGGTACATCATAGATTCATAATATAATTAAGGAAATTATTATCGATGAAAGCTTCCATCAAAGTAGTTATTGTAATGTACCGTAATTAAAGTGTAATAATTGGGAATAGTCTTTTTGATTTGAATGGAAGATGGTAATGGTAATTCAAACTGATAAATGTTGGAAGAAAATGAATGATATATGTTTTGTAGAAATTTAGAATACTTATTAGTAGGAATTAAGATATTTTTTGATTTAAATTATTTTTGAAGAGAAAGCTATTAACCTAAATTTCAATTACTGTTGTTTAAATCCAAATTAAC
>NW_024090603.1:0-25550 GCF_014356525.2 Nilaparvata lugens
TATAAGCAACTGTAAATTCCAATATAACTTGAAGACCTGTGAAACAATTTCATGGAAAAGAATGTTAGAACTTTGGGAGTATGGAGTCTGATTTCGATCAGGGGAGAGGGATTCATGAGAGAGGAAATATTTATCGAAAGTATCATAAACTTGCTAGTAGATGGAAATTGCTTCTTTTAACAGATTTTAATTTTATTTGTTCTATTTCATTTATATTGACTTGCCCCATAGCACTCGAAGCAATAAAGTGCAACTCATAATATAATGATTCTCAGAAATCGTGATTTTACATTAGGAACTTACCTAATAAAGCGATCAGGCTGTTCTAGAATTATTATAATGGGATTGCTTATCTCATTTTGATGACTGTGCATTGAAACTTATCTTATTAATCGATCGGCAGATACATAAAAGACGTTAAAAGAAAAGAAATTCTACGATAGAATTATACTATCCTGGATGAGAATATAAAAGAAAATTCAAAATGGTGTCGCAAGTTACTACAATATAACTCTTGTATGTACAAAACATCGTGAGAGGAATGTTTCTATAAGGAGAATCTATATTCATATACAGAGAATAACATTTGAATCCAATCTCGTTGCGTCTGACGATATGACAACATTTTTTTCTGCTTGCACGTTTCAATCATTCTCCGAACATTGTAAAACAGGAGTCAAACTCACCAAACACTCTGTTCAAGCAAGAAAACAAATAAAATTTCATGGTAATCTCTCTCTCAGACCCACTGCTACAATCTAGGTATGATCCACATAACATATAACCTGCCACAATCCTCATACTGTATACTGTATATACAGTTCATAATAGGTACAGTCCTTTACATTTCTCGAGATTGGAAAATGCAAGCTTTCAATATTTTTCAAACAATGGGAACAGACTGGCGACACAATAGTCTCTATCCACATTGACCTGGATTCTTAGTTTAATGAGTACTTCCCGGATTTGCGATGCTCGAAACGAGTACGTTTTGAAAGAAGTAATATGAGAGAGAAGTAAGAGAGAAGAAGAGAGAGAGTGAGAGAAGAAGTGAGAGATCCAAAAGATATTGGCAACGAACTGGAGAGTAGAGGAGAGAGAAAGAGAATTAGAGAGGGGAAGGGCGGAATATGTACTTGAGAGTAAGGAAAGCTGTAACTCAACAGAAAAAAAGAGAATAATAATTGAAAGTGATTGTTATATCGAGTGTTGCATTGAAGTACTTCAGATTTGTACGTAAGAATTTATTCTTCATGTGCAAAAAAATACGGTTCGAAACATATTCAATGGCTATTTATAGCTCATGTAAAATATTGTACCGTTATTTTTCAGTAACGTGTTGCCCTGCTTGGCTGCAGTCGGTAGAGCATGATTTGTAAGATATATAACCTTTTTGTGGTTCCTAGAATAGTAATAATGCCAATTTCTTACTGGCTCTCTCCCGCAGTTCTCTGCTTTGCTGGTTACTGACGTCGGCCGCTCCAACAGTTCACACTTTCTGTGACTGATTTGTTGAATTCCGCAATACAGATGCAATAGATGTAGACAGTATGTACAGTTTGTAACATATTAAATCTGGGTAGACAAAAAGCCCTAACAGAAACAGTAATAGGTCTGAAAATAAAGTAACTGGCTAATATCGCCAAATAGATAATAACTAAGATTAGATAGCATCAGCTTATTCTGGCTAAATGGTACAAGAACCTAAAAAGGATTTGAAGGAAGTTTATTGCTCATAAATAGATTATTATATAAAATATTTGAAGATTGAGGTTATGTACATGTATTCACGGATCGGTGACCTAGAGATCGATCAAACCGAGGAACGTAGAATCTGACCAAAACCCCTTGGCAGAGCTTTATTGCAATCAGATGGTGTGCAATATGAAAAAACACCCGTCCACGTGGCTAATTATTAGGTAGCATGGAATTAATATTAATGTATAGAATATTAACTAGCATGCAAAGAGCATAAATAAAAACCAAATAAAAATAATTTAATGTATTCAGGAAATAAGAGTTACCAGGCGCATGAATACCGAATAAAATTTGCATGCACCAATAGTAAAACGGCAGTTAATAGGCGGCAACTGTAGGCCAGTTCAAAAATATTTCTATATATTTATATAAATGTACTAGATTTTGTGTTAAAATTTGTGTAATCTATGTTATCGATATGGCTCGAATGCAAAGAATTATTAATCATATAATCTAAGCAATATTTTGGTATTTTTTGTAAGATCTATTTGAACCTAAATGGCGGAGGACTAAGATATTTAAATTTTATGCTAATTTGAAAGTCGGAAAGAGGATCTGTAAAACTTGAGAAGAAGAACCAGCACTCGCCAGCCAAATGCCACCATAAGAGGACCCCAAATATTTTAGAGCGAAGTACCTTACTAATGATTTTGTAAAAGTTAAAGTTAAAGTAAATTATTAAATTTCTTAAAAGACTTCGTGATGCTATTGTGAAGCAGAAGTCATTTTCATTTTGAATTAAATTTATAACCCCTTGGAGGAGACGATTCCGGCTACCATATTCCCGGACCACATGGAGTTGGATCGACATCGGCGGCTTACAAGAAGATTTTCGACACGTGAGTGATTAAATTTGAATTAGTGATGGGCGCCCTAGTGCTTCGAATTAATCTGATGATCAAAGCTAGCTCGCCGAAAGGGTTTTATTATAAATTGAGAAATTAATAAGAGTAATACTTGCGCAAGTAAAATTAGTATTAAAGGTATTTATTTGAAAGAAAAATATAGATCAATATTTTAGAAATTCTATTAAATCAAAGAAGTACGAAATCTAGGCTATTAAAACATATGCATATAATATTTAATTTTTTGCAATACAATTTGCGATAATTTATTATAGTTCTAATTCACTAGATGAATGGCTCTACCTATTCCGTCAGGTGCCGAATCTTGCACCCTGAGATAAAAATATATATTCGATACAAATAAATCTACTAAATACTAGAGATTTTAATATATATATATATTTGGATTATTAGTGGCTAATTTATCAAGCTGATCTTAGAGCACATATTTTTGATTGAATTATCCAAGTCGACAAGTATTAGCAAGCGCATATCGCAGCTACATGCAACAGAATGCATATGATTTTAAGATAAAGGCACATGGTAATGATTCGTGCCATAAATCTAGAATATAAAGTTAGCCTGTGATATTTTTATTGATTTCAATTATTGTTCTATTTTTATATTATATTTTTTATCGCTCTATATATATATTTTTTGCCTCGATTGATCTTTGCATTATTTGTGTAATATATGTATGAAACTTTCATGGTGTGCAATTTATTTTTTATTCCTCAACACTATAGTATAAGTATCATTTATATATATATTTATTATTTATTGAATTACAAGAGTTATAGGAGAAGCCCATATCTAGGCCTATCAAGATTTTTTAAGACTGAATACTATTAGAAAACCACGACCTAATTATACCAAATCTCATGCTTTACCGACTGATGCCAAGCAGGAGGCTAATCGTTATTTAAATATAAATAATAACGTGACACAAAGACATGTCGTACCAACGTGGGACTGATGATGAGAGCCAAGCTCATTGAATAATTATTTGAAATTAAGTCAATAACCATATTGAAAATTATAGATAACTTATACGAGTTGTGAGGAAAACTGGCGAAGGGAAATTTGTATTACTTTTTGGGGAAACAAGAGCTTTAAATAGAGAGAAATTATATGTTTTAAAGAAAATTTTATATTATTAGTACTGTGAAAAATTACATGTTTATAAAGAGAGATTATATTTTATAAGCCTAAACTGCTATTACTTTCTAGTCAAAAATATATTAGGTGTTTAAGCCGGTTGGAAAATAAGTCGCAGCCTGTAAACTAGCCAAGAATAAATCAACAAAACATTGGGGGCGCTAGAGCATTGTAAAAAACTTAAGTATAAATACCTTGTTGTAAGAGTATCCAAACACTTTACACATCACTGTTCACTGTAAGTCCCGGTTTGTGTCTCTTTTTTAAGCATCTTCGCTTATCATTTTTGTCACTGTTTAATTAGCATTTATCATATTTGACATAATGAATCACACTCCCGCAAACTCTGAAGTTTCATATATGTACGGCGGTTGCACAGATCCCACTTTGTCGACTCCAAGCACATCAAACCCCACCACGGTAGATGCCAATACGCCACGAGAAAGGGAACCAGGAAGCGTCGGGTCGATAGTCTTCGATCCACCAGGTCTGCAACCTCTATCATCCACTCGAATCGACGCCGCTGACACACCATTGAATCAACGGATAGTAGAGATCAACTTTGAAGGGGGCGAGGAGCAGCCTGCCGAACCCGCATCTCCAGAGGCCGAGTCACATCTGAGCAAACAAAGTCTATTTTCAGTCACAGAGCTAGATCCTTTTCAAAAGGTAATGATGGAACAAACTAGCAGTATGTTCAATATTATGCTACAAAACACAATGGACAAAATGATGCAGGAGATTAAAAAAGAGAATGTGGAAATGAAAGAGGCAAATAAGCAAACAATGGAACAGGGCATGAAAGAGACAGCGGGCGCTATAAAATCAGTAGAACGACGGTTGGATACTATTGAGGCTAAAGTAGAGAATCATAGGGAAGAATTAAAAGCAATGATAAATCTACAGAAAGAAAGTCAGGATAAAGTTACGGCAGGATTATCGGAAAGGTTGGATACGGTTACATGTGAGCTCAACGAAAGGATAGATAACCTAACCATACAAATCACTACACCCATTCAGGATATAACCAATAACATTAAGGCCGATTGCCACCAAGAAATCCACAAACAAATTACCGTTGCCAATCAAAACTTAACAACTACAGTTGACAAAAATATTAACAATATTAAAGAAATACAAAACAAACAGATTAATATGTCCACAAAAATGAACCAACTGCAAGGTAGCATCAATCAAAATACTGAAACCTGTAAAGCTTTAAATGGAACTCTACTAATTCAAAAATCCACTCTGACTCAATTAAATCAAGAAATAAACGCAAATAAAATTACACATAATAGTCAATGGCAGATAACCCAGGAAAAAATAATAGCATTGGAAAATCATATTCAACAACAACCTCAAGGGATTCAAACAGACAACCTCAACGTACATAGTATATTACCAGGACTAGGAAAATTTGATAATACTGATCGCCATTTGCAACCTCAACCATTCATTGATCAGATAAAATTAGTACAAACTCTTGCACCTACCTCTTGGAATTTTTGGCGTCTTCGTTTGACTAATTTATTGATTGGCGAACCCCTGATGTTCTTTCGGAGTAGAGCCCATGAATTTACATCATTGGATGAGTTTGTCGCTGTCTTCCTGGAACAGTATTGGAGCAGAAGTAAACAGTTGGACGTGCTAGCGGACATTATATCATGCGATTTCAACCCTAACTTAGACGGTGCATGTACCACTTTCGTCACTGCCATACAGTTTAAAAATTCTCAATTGAGCGAGCCCATTAATGAATCGGCATTAGCAAGTATTATTTTAAAGAAGCTACCGTATCAAGTTAGAATGGCACTCGCCACACAACCCATTACTGATTGTAAGCAGCTGATAAATCATTTATATGGCATACAGTCTGTGATGGCAATGTCAAACCACCGTTCAGACCAGAGATATACACAAAATCAACATAACTCGAAAAGTAATCAGTATACCAGCCAAAACTATGAATCAGTACCATATGATTGCTCACGATCTACCCCTCAATTTAAACGCCGCTATAATCATAATCATAATAACAGCTGGAATAATAGAAGTTTTCAGAACCGTCAAACAAATCATTATCCACAGCAAACCTATGAAAGAAATTATTATTATGGCCATGATCGATTCAACACAAATAATCATTACACTCAGAATAATTATAATAGAAATTACAAACCGCCACCTCATCAAATAAGTACAAACTACACATTAGAGCATGCGTCCAGATCAAATCACCAAAAAACACAGAACCCAACACCCAACAACCCGCCACCAGATATACAGAAAACTACAGCTAATAAACCAGGACTATATGATACCCCCGATATAACAAGCATAAACTCAAATGAAACAAACCAAGAAAAGCAGGATATTTCAACGTCATACACCACATTCAGAAATGATTTATCGGAGACTTTGTTACAAGAAACACAAGATAACCCACCACCAGACACACAGGAGCCCATACAAGACAGCCTATCACAAAAAACCGCCGCCCAACATGCAATTAAAACCAGCCGCAAGCATCAGCCTCTATTAAGTTTCCTATTCCCCACCGAAGAGCAACCTGCCACCGAAGAGTCACTGCTAAAAATAAACAGCCGCCAGGAGGAGACCGCCACCATACTACCTGTTTCGACCACCACCATGCATCTGCACACAGAGCCTACACCCGCGCATCATATCACCACACGGCGAACCAAGGACCCCATGGAAGAACGAGAGGACAGCATACAGGATAGAAAGAGAAACATGCACCGCAAGGCCCGGAGACGGAGGCGCCCGAGGACACCCGACCGGCATCAGGACGAGGAGAACGGACTACATGACCGAAGGAGCATGCATCGCAAGGCCCGGAGGCGGAAGAAGCGACGAAGGAGGAACCGCGCGCGCCGATGGAGGCCGCATGCACGGTTCAAACGCCCGAAGAGGACACCGGACCGGCACCGAGGAAGACAGGAGCGGACCGACGGCGTGCATCCGCGGCACATACGTTTTAAAACAGATAATCAGCGATGTGACCGGAAAAATAGGCCAAAGGAATATGACAGAAACGGAACTGATAGGAATACTATTATGGATTCATGCCGGGAAAATAATGGAGTGGACTACTTATTGAGACTAATGAATAAGGGAAGGTGGTTAAGAAGAGTGAAAGAAATAAGGAATAATATCAATAAAATGGAAGTACCTGGCTACTATCTGATGAGAAGTTATACTATTGAAAAGATGATAAATGTTTGGATATGGTGTTTAATATTTGTTATGATGGCTGTGATAATATTGAAAAGTGATGCTATAATTAAGACCATGTTATTGTTGAATGAATTTATTATTGTTGATTGGAAGTGTTATATTATTGAACTGTTTATTATGATGATGAAGCCTGATAATGAATTTAAGTGGAAAGTATCAGATGAAGATGATTGGAAGCTTTATATTATAAAGTCTTTTATTGGTGTAACTAGCATTATAAACAATGCCACTAAAGTGGAAATATCGATACTCAACGGAATAAATAGAAATAATAAGGAAGAAAACAGAACCAGATCAAGGAATTGTTTTAAAAGATACACCAGATACAAGAGCTTTAAATTTATGATGAAAAAATTATCAATTAGGACAGCCTTACAAATCAACAGCAGATAACCTCACCAGCCTACAACATCTACAAACAGAATGCAAGAAGATGCAAGTAAGCCACGAAATTTCTACATACCATATCACAGAATTTGAAATAAATATGATAAGAAATCAAGGAAAACATTATTATCAAACCGATTACTAACCTTCCTTAATAAATTTAATATTGGTATAGGACCTCGTGGCAACAATCCAGTGTTTTAATTCCTTCCAGCCGTTAGAAGCCTGCAATAAGAGAAAGAATAATTTTTAAATATGTAATTAAATTATATACATCAGATAAAAAAGGACACAAGCGGGGATAATAAAATTAAAATTTGTTAATTACCTTTTTAAGAGAAAAAATTGAGCAGTTAGGTTAGTTATGAAAGTCGACAGCAAATTCTGATGTAACATGTAGCAGTATGAAATGTAGAACAGCGACCAGCTGAGCAAAGCCACCTAAATCAAATATGTGACGTCTGTTGAACATATGTTTATAAAAAGAAGTACTGTACCCAAAAAGTTATTTATTATTGTTATTTATTATATTTATTAATGTCGGTATATTTATTTATATGTTTTATATTTATTACTTTTAATTATGCCACGTTTGTTACCTGAAAAGACTTAAAGTGAATACAAGCTACCAAAAAACCAAAGAGCCATTAGCAAAAGAAAAGTATTGTACCTGATGTATAGAAAATTATTTATATTAAGACCTAAGAAATACTATAAGATATAAGCCCAGAAGTTTTGTGAATCGAAATTATTGTCTAAAAGGAATCATTTATGAGAATTATGAAATGTGTGTAGTTAGGTTGGCGGCCCTGCAAGCGGCGAATTTAAAAATTACTATGTTTTAAGTGGTGTCAGGAGGAGTACGTTTAGAAGTTTATATTTATGATATTTTATGTGTGTTGAGGAGGAGAATTTGTTATTGTATTTGATAAAGGTATAAAGGAGATGCAGCAAATATGTCTGCGAACTGTGATAGAAGTATGAGAGTATAATTTATAAATAAAGTATAGTGTATATCGATGTATTGAAGGGTGGGTTTTCATTAAAAACATTGTGATTCTCAAATATTTTGAATTCAAACCCAGGGGCGCGTGTAACATATTAAATCTGGGCAGATCAAAAGCCCTAACAGAAACAGTAATAGGTCTGAAAATAAAGTAACTGGCTAATATCGCCAAATAGATAATAACTAAGATTAGATAGCATCAGCTTATTCTGGCTAAATGGTACAAGAACCTAAAAAGGATTTGAAGGAAGTTTATTGCTCATAAATAGATTATTATATAAAATATTTGAAGATTGAGGTTATGTACATGTATTCACGGATCGGTGACCTAGAGATCGATCAAACCGAGGAACGTAGAATCTGACCAAAACCCCTTGGCAGAGCTTTATTGCAATCAGATGGTGTGCAATATGAAAAAAACACCCGTCCACGTGGCTAATTATTAGGTAGCATGGAATTAATATTAATGTATAGAATATTAACTAGCATGCAAAGAGCATAAATAAAAAACCAAATAAAAATAATTTAATGTATTCAGGAAATAAGAGTTACCAGGCGCATGAATACCGAATAAAATTTGCATGCACCAATAGTAAAACGGCAGTTAATAGGCGGCAACTGTAGGCCAGTTCAAAAATATTTCTATATATTTATATAAATGTACTAGATTTTGTGTTAAAATTTGTGTAATCTATGTTATCGATATGGCTCGAATGCAAAGAAATTATTAATCATATAATCTAAGCAATATTTTGGTATTTTTTGTAAGATCTATTTGAACCTAAATGGCGGAGGACTAAGATATTTAAATTTTATGCTAATTTGAAAGTCGGAAAGAGGATCTGTAAAACTTGAGAAGGAAGAACCAGCACTCGCCAGCCAAATGCCACCATAAGAGGACCCCAAATATTTTAGAGCGAAGTACCTTACTAATGATTTTGTAAAAGTTAAAGTTAAAGTAAATTATTAAATTTCTTAAAAGACTTCGTGATGCTGTTGTGAAGCGGAAGTCATTTTCATTTTGAATTAAATTTATAACCCCTTGGAAGAGACGATTCCGGCTACCATATTCCCGGACCACATGGAGTTGGATCGACATCGGCGGCTTACAAGAAGATTTTCGACACGTGAGTGATTAAATTTGAATTAGTGATGGGCGCCCTAGTGCTTCGAATTAATCTGATGATCAAAGCTAGCTCGCCGAAAGGGTTTTTATTATAAATTGAGAAATTAATAAGAGTAATACTTGCGCAAGTAAAATTAGTATTAAAGGTATTTATTTGAAAGCAAAATATAGACCAATATTTTAGAAATTCTATTAAATCAAAGAAGTACGAAATCTAGGCTATTAAAACATATGCATATAATATTTAATTTTTTGCAATACAATTTGCGATAATTTATTATAGTTCTAATTCACTAGATGAATGGCTCTACCCATTCCGTCAGGTGCCGAATCTTGCACCCTGAGATAAAAATATATATGCGATACAAATAAATCTACTAAATACTAGAGATTTTAATATATATATATATATTTGGATTATTAGTGGCTAATTTATCAAGCTGATCTTAGAGCACATATTTTTTGATTGAATTATCCAAGTCGACAAGTATTAGCAAGTGCATATCGCAGCTACATGCAAAAGAATGCATATGATTTTAAGATAAAGGCATATGGTAATGATTCGTGCCATAAATCTAGAATATAAAGTTAGCCTGTGATATTTTTATTGATTTCAATTATTGTTCTATTTTTATATTATATTTTTTATCGCTCTATATATATATTTTTTGCCTCGATTGATCTTTGCATTATTTGTGTAATATATGTATGAAACTTTCATGGTGTGCAATTTATTTTTTATTCCTCAACACTATAGTATAAGTATCATTTATATATATATTTATTATTTATTGAATTACAAGAGTTATAGGAGAAGCCCATATCTAGGCCTATCAAGATTTTTTAAGACTGAATACTATTAGAAAACCACGACCTAATTATACCAAATCTCATGCTTTACCGACTGATGCCAAGCAGGAGGCTAATCGTTATTTAAATATAAATAATAACGTGACAACATTTATTGCGATAGAAAACCTTACAGAACTTTGCAATTTGAATACGATTTTTTTCTAAAAAGTCACATTGCAATCAAGTCTGAAAAGACTATTGATCAATTTTTTAATATGGTATTATGATGATTTATTAAGATATGTAGTTCTCACCAGGACTACCTCTTCTAGCAACTTCTCCTTAGGCTGTGCAAAGGCTAAAAATAAATTTTCTACTGGTGATATTTTTCAAAGTTTTTCGATTTGTATATCATCAGCTATCAAAATGAAAAAGTTTCCTAAGGAAAACATTTTTTTCTGATCATTACTTTTTGAGATATGAGCGCCTAAAGTTTAAATTTTTGGGACAGAACATTCAAATTCGGTAAGAGGTAAATCCATGAGATTTGAAGGTTAAATTCTTCATGGTGTTGATTTAGTGAAACAAAACCTTTTCATAGATTTTTGCGAAAGTTATTCAATTTACCAAAAATACTCAACTAAGAATGACCAAAAATACTCAACTAAGTAATTTTTGGTCATTTTTATTAAATTAAATAACTTTCTCGAAAATTGATATTCTCAGATAATTTTTGTTTTACTAGATCAACAATACCATGAAGAGATATCCTCTAAATTTCATGGATTTATATCCTACCGAATTTGAAATGTTCTGTCCCAAAAATTTAAACTGCGGGCGCTCATATCTCAAAAAGTAATGATCGAAAAAAATGTTTTCCTGAGAAAACTTTTTTATTTTGATAGCTTGATGATATATAAATCGAAAAACTTTGAAAAATATCACCAGTAGAAAGTTTATTTTTAGCCTTTGCACAGCCTTAAAATTGACAAATATTAGAAATGAATGAATATAACTAAATCGCGATGTATTAAATATACACATTCACACTGCTCTGCTTTTGACACTTTCACTCCACAATTTGAAGGGTATGGTCCGCTTAAATCTGCGCAGCATATGTGTGTAGTCAAGTAGCTGAACGACTTCTTCATTTTCATGCCGTTGTATCCTGTCTGTCTGCTAGTGGGCGAAGCGCCGAGACGAACTTCTTACGAGACGAACAACTCCACCTCCAGATTTTTCTGGATGTCAGCGTTCCGGATGAATCTTGGAGTGTATATATATATATATATATATATATATATATATATATATATATATATATATATTTATATATAAAAGCGAAGTGGCACTCACTCACTCACTGACTGATTGACTCACTCACACACTCTAAAAATCTACCGGACCAAAAACGTTCAAAGTTGGTAGGTATGTTCAGTTGGCCTTTTAGAGGCACACTAAGAACGTATTTAAAAAAAAATCCAAAGATAAGTCCAAAATCTGCGTTTTCTCAGCTTTATCGAGAACGAATGAACAGAAATTGTTCAAATTTAGTACAGAAGCTCAGCTAGGGTGTAATAATGTTGTGTTGGAAGGAATTTGAAATAACGCCAAAGATACGCCCAGAGTTAGCGGTTTTTTGCGTTTTCTCAGTTCTTTCATCAAGTAATAGACAGAAAATGTTCAAATTGCACCAAATTATTGAAATTAATCGGTGATTGAATCGAGCGAGGAAGTACTTTGACTGTCTGATTGAATGAAGCATGCTCAAATGGAAAATGCAGGCGAGCGAAGCGAGCCCGCTGATCTCATTTTGGACGATCCAGTCGGGGGTCCAGGGGGTGGAGCCCCCTGGCTAGACGTATATGACGAGCGAAGCGAGCCTGACGGCTAGTCAATGATATTCCTCAAAACAATTTGTTAATAAATTTGGTGTAGACGCAGCTTTACAGTATGACTAGACAACAAATCTGTCTAAAATAGTACAATTGTCTCATGTATCAACATCACAAAATCTCAGAAGAATTTGACCATTATTTTTATTATAATCATTATTATAATATTTGTGAATTTGTGTGTATTTTTGGCTTCAAAATCCATAAAATAACTTAATTAATACAATGTGCAGTGATAATTAAGTGTAATATTTAACTATAATTTGGTGTTTTAATTTTTCTAAATTTAAAATTTGCATCTCATATTTATTTTTGGACGAAAGTTGACCTTGAACTTCTTACAGAACAAACATAACCTATTTTTGGACATGTAATCAAAATTTTGGGAATGGAATAGTTTTGGGCCAAGCCTGTTGTTCCTTCCCAATCATATTTATATGATTTGTTATTGTATCCACGTATAAATGAATGAATGAATGAAAATGAATGAATTATTTAACGAAAAAACAAATTTAATTCTGTAATTCACCCCGAAAACGTCTGCTACTGCAAATATTTACAACAGGGTAAACAGCTAGATGGAAATTCGATGAGCTCTACTATTCAAAAATTGTACTCTTCTAATTTATTATAATCTTCTATCATTGATGAAATTGATGCACTTATAAGACTTAGGCTTGTGCATGGATATGCATAAAAACAGATAATTATGAGAGATGAATGGACTTATAGTTTCGGGAATATTCTGAACACAGACGGAAATAAATTGAAAGTTGCATTAATAGATAATTATTGATGATTAATTAATTGAAACTAATTATACTATTCTGTGGAGTAAGTTTCAAGGATAAAAATGGGAGTTGATGTACTGAACATGAGCAGTCAACCTTCCAATGGAAGTACCAAATGAAAAAGGCAAATAAATAATTATTGAAAAATATGACTTGAGCCAATGTACCTTAAAATACAAAAAATCTGATCATAATAGCTTAAACCATGCTATGCTATACACATAAAAAAATGTTATGTTGAACAGGTTTTTTTTCACACTGATAATTGACTTTTGGTTGAAGAAAAAATGAAAATGTAATAAATATGGATTAGTACAGAGAAATAAAGCATAGAAGATGCAAGTAATACAATTTCATTTCATTTTCTACAATGATAGGTTCAAGATGCTAATAGATGAGAAATGCTCTTGCATAAAGCAATTCTGTAACACAATAATAAATTAATGAAAAGCATCTTTTACATAGAAAGAAGGAAAATCATTAGATGATAACAAACTGTCTTTACAAAATTAAAGAATCATCTTTAACAAGTGAAATTGATAGGCAAGTCATTACAAAAATACTGCCTTTACAAAATTAACAATACAAAGTCCTAATAAAAAGTAAAAATGTGATAAATATGGATTAGTACAGAAATGAAGCATAGAAGATACAAGTAATATAATTACTTTCCATTTTAAACAATGATAGTTCAAGATGCTAATAGATGAGAATTGCTCTAAGCAAGATGATATTAAACCATTTTAATTTCAATTATTAACATTATGATGATTTCTGAGTGTATCTTAAATTTTGAATATCTCAAGTTACCAATGTACTGAAGGTATATGTTCAGTAGAGAATTAATATGCTCAAGTGCATGATTTAATGAAATTTGGAAGAATATTCATAACGGAATATTTTTCTTTTTGAATCAGATTTCAACTCTACTAAGGTATGGACTGATACCGTTCTTGCATCAAGCAATTCTGTCATACAATAATAAATTAGTGAAAAGCATCTTTTACATAAAATAGGAGGAAAATCATTAGACAATAACTGTCTTTACAAAATTAAAGAACAATTTTTAACAAGTGAAATTAATGGGCAAGTTATTACAAAAATACTGCCTTTACAAAATTAACAATACAAAGTCCTAATAAAAATTAAAAATGTGATAAATATGGATTAGTACAGAAATGAAGCATAGAAGATGCAAGTAATACAATTTCATTTCATTTTCTACAATGATAGGTTCAAGATGCTAATAGATGAGAAATGCTCTTGCATAAAGCAATTCTGTAACACAATAATAAATTAATGAAAAGCATCTTTTACATAGAAAGAAGGAAAATCATTGGACAATAACTGTCTTTACAAAATTAATGAATCATCTTTAACAAGTGAAATTGATAGGCAAGTTGAAGGCAAGTCATTACAAAAATACTGCCTTTACAAAATTAAAGAAGCATCTTTAACAAGTGAAATTTGAAGGCAAGTCATTACAAAAATACTGCCTTTACAAAATTAACAATACAAAGTCCTAATAAAAATTAAAAATGTAATAACCATAGATTAGTACAAAAATGAAGCATAGAAGATGCAAGTAATACAATTACTTTCCATTTTCTACAATGATAGGTTCAAGATGCTAACAGATAAGAATTGCTCTATGCAAGATGACATTAGACCATTTTAATTTCAATTATCAACATTATGATGATTTCTGAGTGTATCTTAAATTTTGAATATCTCAAGTTACCAATGTACTGAAGGTATATGTTCAGTAGAGAATTAATATGCTCAAGTGCATGATTTAATGAAATTTGGAAGAATATTCATATCAGAATATTTTTCTTTTTAAATCAGATTTCAACTCTACTAAGGTATGGACTGATACCGTTCTTGCATCAAGCAATTCTGTCATACAATAATAAATTAGTGAAAAGCATCTTTTACATAGAAAGAAGGAAAATCATTAGACGATAACTGTCTTTACAAAATTAAAGAACAATTTTTAACAAGTGAAATTGATAGGCAAGTCATTACAAAAATAATGCCTTTACAAAATTAACAATACAAAGTCCTAATAAAAATTAAAAATGTGATAAATATGGATTAGTACAGAAATGAAGCATAGAAGATGCAAGTAATATAATTACTTTCCATTTTCAACAATGATAGTTCAAGATGCTAATAGATGAGAATTGCTTTATGCAAGATGATATTAGACCATTTTAATTTCAATTATCAACATTGTGATGATTTCTGAGTGTATCTCAAGTTACCAATGTACTGAAGGTATATGTTCAGTAGGAAATTAATATGCCAAAAATGCATAATTTAATGAAATTTGGAAGAAAATTAATATTATAAATCTTTTTAAAAATCAGATTTCAACTCTACTAAGGTATGGACTGATATCAATCTTGCATCAAGCAGTTCTGTCATACAATAATAAATTAATGAAAAGCATCTTTTACATGAAAAAGAAGGAAAATCATTAGACAATATAACTGTCTCTACAAAATTAAAGAAGCATCTTTAACAAGTAAAATTGATAGGCAAGTCTATAAAAAAATACTGCCTTTACTAAATTAACAATAAAAAGTCCTAATAAAAATTAAAAATGTAATAACCATAGATTAGTACAAAAATGAAGCATAGAAGATGCAAGTAATACAATTACTTTCCATTTTCTACAATGATAGGTTCAAGATGCTAATAGATGAGAAATGCTCTTGCATAAAGCAATTCTGTAACACAATAATAAATTAATGAAAAGCATCTTTTACATAGAAAGAAGGAAAATCATTAGACAATAACTGTCTTTACAAAATTAAAGAAGAATTTTTAACAAGTGAAATTGATAGGCAAGTCATTACAAAAATACTGCCTTTACAAAATTAACAATACAAAGTCCTAATAAAAATTAAAAATGTGATAAATATGGATTAGTACAGAAATGAAGCATAGAAGATGCAAGTAATATAATTACTTTCCATTTTCTACAATGATAGGTTCAAGATGCTAACAGATAAGAATTGCTCTATGCAAGATGACATTAGACCATTTTAATTTCAATTATCAACATTATGATGATTTCTGAGTGTATCTTAAATTTTGAATATCTCAAGTTACCAATGTACTGAAGGTATATGTTCAGTAGAGAATTAATATGCTCAAGTGCATGATTTAATGAAATTTGGAAGAATATTCATATCAGAATATTTTTCTTTTTAAATCAGATTTCAACTCTACTAAGGTATGGACTGATACCGTTCTTGCATCAAGCAATTCTGTCATACAATAATAAATTAGTGAAAAGCATCTTTTACATAGAAAGAAGGAAAATCATTAGACGATAACTGTCTTTACAAAATTAAAGAACAATTTTTAACAAGTGAAATTGATAGGCAAGTCATTACAAAAATACTGCCTTTACAAAATTAACAATACAAAGTCCTAATAAAAAGTAAAAATGTGATAAATATGGATTAGTACAGAAATGAAGCATAGAAGATGCAAGTAATATAATTACTTTCCATTTTCAACAATGATAGTTCAAGATGCTAATAGATGAGAATTGCTCTAAGCAAGATGATATTAGACCATTTTAATTTCAATTATCAACATTATGATGATTTCTGAGTGAAATTAGTGAAAAGCATCTTTTACATAGAAAGAAGGAAAATCATTAGACGATAACTGTCTTTACAAAATTAAAGAATCATCTTTAACAAGTGAAATTGATAGGCAAGTCATTACAAAAATACTGCCTTTACAAAATTAACAATACAAAGTCCTAATAAAAATTAAAAATGTGATAAATATGGATTAGTACAGAAAGGAAGCATGAAAGATGCAAGTAATATAATTACTTTCCATTTTCAACAATGATAGTTCAAGATGCTAATAGATGAGAATTGCTCTATGCAAGATGATATTAGACCATTTTATTTCCGATTATCAACATTGTGATGATTTCTGAGTGTATCTTAAATTTTGAATATCTCAAGTTACCAATGTACTGAAGGTATATGTTCAGTAGAGAATTAATATGCTCAAGTGCATGATTTAATGAAATTTGGAAGAATATTCATATCAGAATATTTTTCTTTTTAAATCAGATTTCAACTCTACTAAGGTATGGACTGATACCGTTCTTGCATCAAGCAATTCTGTCATACAATAATAAATTAGTGAAAAGCATCTTTTACATAAAATAGGAGGAAAATCATTAGACAATAACTGTCTTTACAAAATTAAAGAACAATTTTTAACAAGTGAAATTGATAGGCAAGTCATTACAAAAATACTGCCTTTACAAAATTAACAATACAAAGTCCTAATAAAAATTTAAAATGTGATAAATATGGATTAGTACAGAAATGAAGCATAGAAGATGCAAGTAATATAATTACTTTCCATTTTCAACAATGATAGTTCAAGATGCTAATAGATGAGAATTGCTTTATGCAAGATGATATTAGACCATTTTAATTTCAATTATCAACATTGTGATGATTTCTGAGTGTATCTCAAGTTACCAATGTACTGAAGGTATATGTTCAGTAGGAAATTAATATGCCAAAAATGCATAATTTAATGAAATTTGGAAGAAAATTAATATTATAAATCTTTTTAAAAATCAGATTTCAACTCTACTAAGGTATGGACTGATATCATTCTTGCATCAAGCAGTTCTGTCATACAATAATAAATTAATGAAAAGCATCTTTTACATGAAAAAGAAGGAAAATCATTAGACAATATAACTGTCTTTACAAAATTAAAGAAGCATCTTTAACAAGTGAAATTTGAAGGCAAGTCATTACAAAAATACTGCCTTTACTAAATTAACAATAAAAAGTCCTAATAAAAATTAAAAATGTAATAACCATAGATTAGTACAAAAATGAAGCATAGGAGATGCAAGTAATACAATTACTTTCCATTTTCTACAATGATAGGTTCAAGATGCTAATAGATGAGAAATGCTCTTGCATAAAGCAATTCTGTAACACAATAATAAATTAATGAAAAGCATCTTTTACATAGAAAGAAGGAAAATCATTAGACAATAACTGTCTTTACAAAATTAATGAATCATCTTTAACAAGTGAAATTGATAGGCAAGTCATTACAAAAATACTGCCTTTACAAAATTAACAATACAAAGTCCTAATAAAAATTAAAAATGTGATAAATATGGATTAGTACAGAAATGAAGCATAGAAGATGCAAGTAATATAATTACTTTCCATTTACAACAATGATAGTTCAAGATGCTAATAGATGAGAATTGCTTTATGCAAGATGATATTAGACCATTTTAATTTCAATATCAACATTATGATGATTTCTGAGTGTATCTTAAATTTTGAATATCTCAAGTTACCAATGTACTGAAGGTATATGTTCAGTAGAGAATTAATATGCTCAAGTGCATGATTTAATGAAATTTGGAAGAATATTCATATCAGAATATTTTTCTTTTTAAATCAGATTTCAACTCTACTAAGGTATGGACTGATACCGTTCTTGCATCAAGCAATTCTGTCATACAATAATAAATTAGTGAAAAGCATCTTTTACATAAAAAGAAGGAAAATCATTAGACAATAACTGTCTTTACAAAATTAAAGAACAATTTTTAACAAGTGAAATTGATAGGCAAGTCATTACAAAAATACTGCCTTTACAAAATTAACAATACAAAGTCCTAATAGTGTAGCATATAAGATGCATCATGTCACCTAGTGACTTTCTATAATATTTTGTAGATACAGAAATTAAATAATCTCATAGAATGATAGCTGGATAAGAAGCATCTTTAACAAGTAAAATTGATAGGCAAGTCATTACAAAAATACTGCCTTTACAAAATTAACAACACAAAGTTCTAATAGTGTAGGACAGAAGATGCATGTCACCTAGTGACTTTCTATAATATTTTGTAGATACAGAAATTAAATAATCTCATAGAATGATAGCTGGATAAGAAGCATCTTTAACAAGTAAAATTGATAGGCAAGTCATTACAAAAATACTGCCTTTACAAAATTAACAACACAAAGTTCTAATAGTGTAGGACAGAAGATGCATGTCACCTAGTGACTTTCTATAATATTTTGTAGATACAGAAATTAAATAATCTCATAGAATGATAGCTGGATAAGAAGCATATTTTACAAGTAAAATTGATAGGCAAGTCTTTACAAAAATACTGCATTTACAAAATTGATAATACAAAGTTTTAATAGTGTAGCATATAAGATGCATCATGTCACCTAGTGACGGTTTCTATGATCCAAATACAGAAATTATGCATTAAAGTTTCATGAAAATGAAACACAGTTACTTTCAATTTTTATACAAGTAGAAAATATATCCAATAGTCGCAGATTTTTAGATGTGTATAGCATAGCAAGCTCAGGTTTACCTAAACTAGATCAAAATATTTTCTGTTGATTTACTCTAATATTGGCATATGAAGGAGGCTCCTTTTCCTTTTATATTATCCTTGTAATGCAAAATTTCCAATAACCTTGTATATACGTCGACGCGCAATTAAAAAAGTAGCATACCTGTCAAATTTCATGAAAATCTATTACCGCGTTTCGCCGTAAATGCGCAACATATAAACATTTAAACATTAAGAGAAATGCCAAACCGTCGACTTGAATCTTAGACCTCACTTCGCTCGGTCAATGAATAATTCTATAGTCTGATTTTTACTCTAATATTGGCGTATGAAGGAGGCTCCTTTTTCCTTTTATATTATCCTTGAAATGCAAAATTTCCAAAAACATTGTATATACGTCGACGCGCAATTAAAAAATTAGCATACCTATCAAATTTCATGAAAATCTATTACCGCGTTTCGCCGTAAATGCGCAACATTTAAACATTCAAACATTTAAACATTAAGAGAAATGCCAAACCGTCGACTTGAATCTTAGACCTCACTTCGCTTCGTCAATTAATTAAAAAAATCAAATCCAAGCTGATAGTCTCAAATACCAAAATAGTCTAAAGCTGTGTAACGGCTTTGCCACAAACACACGCCGTACGCTTTCTATCAGATGACGTTATGCTTATATCTGTTTCTTGGGCCGGTATGCAGATGTTTGATTTGAACTGCGTTTGACCCATCAATGGTTTACACTCTAAAACCGTGGATCTGTATGCTGATTCCATATTTAGGTCCGTATGCAAATGCTAGGTTTGAACTGCGTCTAGAGTAAACGTGTTTAAACTTGACGGCCGTTTAAACCACTAATCGGTATGCTGAACAGAAACGGATGGTTAAAGGGCCGGTTTCCAAGCTCGGGATTTAGATAAGTTCTAGACTTTAAACAACTGGAATCAGAAAATTGGCTTTCCGAAACAGGGCATAGTAGCAGTAAAAAGTTGCAGCAAAATAAATCTTTATTTTCTCATTTCTATAATTGGCAACGTTTTCCCTTGACAAAATGAAACATTCCTAAATAATTCAAAATAGCTCAAACTTTACACTATTTTCTCATTATTTTATCTTGTGTTCAATTTTCAAGTTTTTCGAAATTCAATTTAAAAATTGTTAGTCGTTTTACTGCGACTATGCCCCATTTCGGCAAGCCAATTTTCTGACTCCAGCTGTTTAAGGCTGTGCAAAGGCTAAAAATGAACTTTCTACTGGTGATATTTTTCAAAGTTTTCGATTTGTATATCATGAAGCTATCAAAATGAAGGAGGTTTCTCAGGAAAACATTTTTTCCGATCATTACTTTTTGAGATACGAGCGCCTAAAGTTTAAATTTTTGGGACAGAACATTTCAAGTTCGGTAAGACACAAATCCATGAGATTTAGAGGATAGATTCTTAATGGTATTGTTGATTTAATAAAACAAAAATTTTCTGAAAATATCAATTTTTGAGAAAGTTATTCAATTTACTCAAAATGACCAAAAATAACTTTTTCCTCCACCTACTGTCTAAAGTACTTACTTTACTCCCTGAAACATGATACTAAAGTGTCACTTTTTCGCTCTCGGTAGTAAAAAACAGAAAAACTCCCTAGGGAGGAAAAGTGACTCCATTTAAACAACATGGGAAGCATCTCTATTTTAAAAACTTACATTGTAATAGGTTAGAAAGTCTAAGCTCAGATGAGAAAGCATAAAGAGGTGTCTGTCATTGAGTCAACTGAATTCAATACCACAACCAGAAATTTGATCAACTCATGAAATATAAATGTTTGTATGATATTATATTCTTAATATTAGTAGATGATAAAAATTTATACAATTTTTAAAATATTTTATTCTATTCAAAATACCAGCCAACAAATATTTTTGATCTGCAATTCAAATCTGAGCCGCGTGATGGAGTCAGCCATTTTTGGTAGACACCCAGCTGATATAATTGTTACAACTTTGGCCGATAGATAGCGCAATCGGCAGTGCCAATCAGACGACCGGTTTTTAGGTTTTAGATTTTAGGTTATGTTGTTAGGAAACATTCTCACCAATACGTAAGTTATTAAAATGATCTCATTTGCAGTTTCTATAAAAAAATGTAGATGGAGGAAAAATGTTGTGTACATCACGAGTGAAAAATACTTTTTCTCCCTCAGGAAAATTGTTCAAACTTTTCCCACAGGGAGGATAAGTCGTACTTTTCACTCTAGATATACAAACAACTATCTATTGAGTTTTAGTAAATTGAATAACTTTCTCAAAAATCAAAATTTTCAGAAAATGTTTAATTTACTAGATCAACGATACCATGAAGAATCTATCCTCTAAGTCTCATGGATTTATCTCTTACCGAACTTGAAAAGTTCTGTCCCAAAATTTTAAACTTCAGGCGCTTGTATCTAAAAAAGTAATGATCAGGAAAAATTTTTTTCCTGTGAAACCTCCATCATTTTGATATTGATAGTTCATGATATTATACAAATCGAAAAACTTTGAAAAATATCACCAGTAGAGAGTTCATTTTTAGCCTTTGCCCAGCCTCAAAGTCTAGAACTTACCTGAATCCCGAGCTCGGAAACCGGCCCTAAATGGCTTTAAACTATTGGGGCTGACTTGATTCCTTTTATATCCAATAATATAACTAAGATGGCATAACTATAAGATGGCTGACTTTATTCCTTTTATATCCAATCAGAATTCATATAAAAAATTCCAAACAAGATAAAGAAGTTCACAAATTCACAAAAGAGTGAATAATTGAAAACGTTTGACTTACCGGATAACTTAATGTTGTGAGTTAACAAGTTCTCATATATTTACCCACTTTGAAGGTTTCCAATAATTGATTCGATGTGGTTGCCTTCTTATTCCTAAGGTACCATTATTCAACTTTGGGATTCCGAGTTCACATGAGATTTGAATGCACTGCAAAAAAATAAACACTTTCTTTAGCATACAGTAAGTGATAATCGTTTCATATCAACATACAGGTTGATTATAAAATGACTTCACAACTTTGAAAGCACATAAATATTAATTGTGATTACTTACAGAATTGAGTCATTTTGTTACAAAACACATCAAGTTTAAGGTGTGGGTGTTATTGACCGAGCGAAGTGAGGTCTAAGATTCAAGTCGACGGTTTTGCATTTCTCTTTATGTTTTTATGATCCGCATTTACAGCGAAACGCAGCAATAAATTTTCATGAAATTTGACAGGTATGTTCCTTTTTGAATTTCGCGCCGATGTATACATATGGTTTTTTGAAATGTGAGGAATTACGCCCTGACTTATGGCCACCTTTTTTAGAACATCCTGTATAATTAGTGATGGTCGGGAATGTTCCCTGAGGAAAAGATATGATAATTTGGGAATAATATCAAGGTGAATTATTCAGTTGCTTAACTTGAGGAAATAAAAGAAGTAGAGAGAAAAAGGAAATAATGAAATACTGTAATAAAATAATTATAAAAACTGGATACAGCGTATGAATAACCGAAATAAAAATGTTAATATACTAGGCCTAGATTAAAAAATTGAACTTCAATTTATAAAGCTAACAATCATTGAATAAACAAGGATATCAAGTCTTTAAATAATAAGGAACTTACCTTTATAATTGATTACTGTTTAAATTCATAGACGTAATGGAATGAATCTACGTAGGGTATCACTGGTTCACGCCATAATCGTGTATTCTCATACAATCACAAACACATATTTTCACCAAAATATCAAGACTTCAAATTAATAAATCAACACACGAAACTAATAATTCCTAGTGGAAAAAACCGGGTTAACAAAACTACAAAGTAATTATTAGATTAGAAACACGACGAAATTCACCATCGGAGTTGTTGACTGACAGTTACACCACTGCCACTGTTACACAGCCATTTTGATACGAAAAGAAGCAGTGTTGCCACTGCCACAAAATAAAACTTATGGAGTGCTTTTAAACGTAGGCTGTCTGAGCAAACCAATTTTTGTAAATATCATTCTACGTTGTAAAAGTTGACCAATCATTGATGTTTTTGACTATCACTACCTATCTCATATAAGTATGAGTCAATTCCTTCCTTCATAATATTATTATAAATAATAAGCTAAATTCTAGTCCTTCAATTTTCAAATTCTAAAATCAATAATTCTTCAATTATTGCAATTTAATATCAAGATTTTAAGTGTGGAGAATTAACATACCTAATAAAAATGGTGATAGAATTCAGGATTTTTTTTAAAGAAACATTCTTACATTAAAATTTGAATATGAATTTGAATGGAAAAATACAAATAAATTACATAGTAGAAAATACCAGCACTGAATTGATCAATTGCAAATAAAAAAGTACTTATTTCAACAATTTTGTGATTTATTTACTAGTAGTTCTGTGAACAGTAGACCTCGCACAGTTATAAACCGCAGCCTCCTCTTATACTGTCCATCAGAGTAAATCCAAAGACCTTAAAGATGCATCTCTTTAATGTCTTTGAGTAAATCCTGTCTGTATGTCGTGTCGGCGAGATATCGGTGTGAAAACGGCTAATAGCTGTTCGGGTTGGTGTAAAAAATGCAAACAACAAAAGCTAATCCCCTTCTAGACATACTGGCAACAGGACAGCCCGACTTCAAAGCAGAGAAAGTTCGAGAGACAATACTATGTTATTGTAGTTATTAATTGCATGCGTTATTGCACGCAATCAATAGTTCATTTAATAGTGCATAAAAATTGCACGCAATGAGGCATGCATTTAATAGTCTACACAGCTGCTGATTTTTTACCAAGTTACATTACAATATTGAATTGCATGCGTCATGGCAAATAATTCGGGAAAAATGGAACACTGTAAACCACTCTTCAAGCAGACAGGTATCCTCACAGTGATCTCAATATACATCCTGGAATCCATCATCCTAGTGGTAAACCAAAGTCCGGCTTTAAGACGAGATAAGCACAGTTATAGAACACGCAACGTGGATGACATAAGCCTCCCCCAGCATCGACTTAAGAAGTATAGTAGATCTCCGGCCTATTCGGGGGCATACCTGTTTAACCTGCTTCCTGGCAACATAAAATCCCTAGTGAATGACAACACCTTCACAAGAAGACTAAAACAATACCTGATGGACAGACCATACTATAGCATTGCAGAATTCATTGATGACCACACCTTCTCACACCTTAAATAAAAGTGAACACCGACACCCCCACGATGGGACGAAAAAGACGATTCCCCGGTCAAGCAGACTGTGGAGAAGACATAAGAAGTAAAGTAAAAGTAAGTAATTCATAATCCATTCGACAGCTATAATGATTCTATATTCTGATTTTTACTCTAATATTGGCGTATGAAGGAGGCTCCTTTTTCCTTTTATATTATCCTTGAAATGCAAAATTTCCAAAAACCTTGTATATACGTCGACGCACAATTTAAAAAGGATTCCTGTCAAATTTCATGAAAATCTATTGCCGCGTTTTGCCGTAAATGTAAGGGCAGTTATTCATTTTTTTCCAATTCTGGCCAAGGAAATTTTCGACCATTACAAATTTGGCATCAGATTCAGTTGAGATAACATTCATTGCTGGTCAAAAATCACAACCACAGCTTATCCATGCTTGAAATCGGATTCAGCAGCCAGAGAAAAATTAGCTCTGTGGGAATAATCCAACAAAATTCATTAGGGGGGTGCAAGGGCAATTTTTTTATTTTGGCCAATTTTGGTTAATCATTAAGGAATTTTGCAGCCAAGATTCGATTGGCTCTGTATTTTTCACATCAGTTTTTGATGTTTGAATCACATAATATTATGGCATCTATGCTCCTGATAGTGCACCATCAAACCCAAATTGAATCCAGGGGTCACTCAAGGTTGGCTGTGTTATTTTTGAAAAATCTGCAGTCACACTGAACGGTATAATGATGTTAGAATATGTCAGACAATAATTGAAAGTGATGAAAAAAGAAAAAAATATGACAGAATTCACCTTGGGGGGGACCAAGGACCCCCTCAATTTCTTAACTCGTTTAATGCTTGATTTAATAGCAAAGTCAAGAGGAACAATCTTACTCAGCATATCGAAATAA
>NW_024090604.1:0-27103 GCF_014356525.2 Nilaparvata lugens
ATGAGTAAGCTACCGTATGTCCTGGAAGGATCACATCCAAACCATTGAAAGAAAAGAAAGAAAGAAAGAAATATTTATTGCCAAAATCATTAAACAAACTTTACAAATGTGAAAAATATAAAAATTTTCATATACAATACATTGCAAAAACTTAAAATTAAAATATTTTCCATTTAAAAATCGATTATAATATTATCATTGGCGTTACCAGCAAAACTAAGTAGTTTGAGCGATGGCAACGAGTAATCAGTCGGCTATAATTAGTGGCTTGAGATTCAGTCGAAAATAGAAAAAATATAATAAAGAAAAAAGAAACATAAATATGGAATGTATGAAAAACTAGAAAAAAAATAAAATTTCAATCCGAAAAGAAGAAGTACTAAGAGTGAAATACTAAGAGAGCAGAAAAACTAGAATGAATTTATAATAATTTAAAAACTCAAAAGAAAAAGAGATGATTCATGTAATTATTAATCTACAATTCACTGTACATATGTAATCCATTTAGTAACATAATGTAATTCATTTGTAGCATATATGCAATTCCTTTTGTAAGCAAAGAGAGAATTAGAAAAACAATACAATACAGTACACATGACACAAAAAATAAAACTTAAACTCAGAGAGAGAAAATTAATCTGGGAGTATAGCCCTACTAATAATAAATTCAGAGGAACTGAGGAAGACAGTATATGCACATCAAATTAAAATATTTTAAGTATGATATCTTCTGTCTTTATCCAGCTTTCAATTTTTAATTTAAGTGCTTTTGTAGGTTTTCTCGCAATGAAATGTTCTGGCATAAAATTAATAAGCTTTTTTGTTGTATAGTTGAATTGTCTTCTGCATATAGTTAGATCTGTTCGAGGAACAAAGCATCTATTTACTGATCTAAAACTATAATTAGTTGAATGAGGTGTAAAAAGATGTATATGGTTGCTGATATATTTAACAAGATTTCTGATATACAGTTGCCTAACTGACAGAACTCCGAACTCCATAAAAAGTTGCTGGCTAGGGTACCTTCTATGCACTCCTAGTGCTGCCTTGAGGATACTCTTTTGAATAATATTTAGTTTATTGAAATGAGCATTAAAAGCACCACCCCAGACCCTAATTCCATACTGAAAAACTGATTGGGCGTATGCAAGATAGACCATTTTACTTAAAGATTTCTCTTTTAGTAAGCTCAATTTATAGATTAAGTTTTTTTATAGTAAGTTCATTGCTAACAGATTGAATAGGTCGTATTAACACTATCCCATTTACAGGAAAGAAAAACTTTCTTAAACTATTCTATAAACTATTAAAAACTACTATATAAAAACTAGGTATTCTATTTCTAGAGAAAAAATATTCTATACATAGGTATACTATGCCTATGTGTACTCTCATTTTTGCTATGGTACAATTTTCTGGGGAAACTCCCCAGATAGCCCACAAAGTGTTTTTAATCCAAAAAAGAGTTCGAAAGTAATAATATTTGGCTTTAAGCGCGAGACTCTTGTAAAGCATGTTTCAAAAAATCATGACACTGCCTTCTATCAACATTCATCAATTAGGTACGGTAACTTACTAATATATTTTGTTGTCTCACATAAATTTCAGTTTAGTGCAGAGAATCACCAGTATAATATCAGGAAAAGAAATTTAATAGCCAACCCATACACAGAAACTCTACATTAAATTTTGAAAATACTCCTTTTTATGCCGGATTGCGACTATTTAATAAACTTCCAGAAGTCACTAACAGAATTGAATGTATTACATTATTTAAGAAGGAAATCAGGTTAATTAGGAGATGTTATTTCATCGACGGATTTTAATTATGATATTTCTTACAATTCCTTTACTGTTTATATTAATTTACAATATTCAGTAAGCTTGGATCTTAGTTTGTTATATTTAATGAATTTGCTACTGTTACAAATGATCTATTCTTGGTTATAACTATAATTTAATGAGTAAATATTAACTTACTCTTAGCATAAAATGATAAGCCTTTCTTCTCATAAGCATCAGGTTCAAATTACAAGTGTGTTGACTGCTTTTAGATAGCATTTGTTCATAAAACTAGTTTCATTTACATTAAAATTGACATTGAAATCAGCATATAATATTAAATTATAATAACATTTATATGGCACATAATCTCGTATATCACTAAGACAGCATAGAAAGTTGTTAAAAAACTAACATCATTGTTATAGGGTCTGTACAATGACAAAACAATTATTTTTTCATTTGGAAGTTCAATTGCATTAGCTTCACAAACCATTTCTATACAAATTTCCTTTACTTCTTTAATTCTTTGAATTCCAATCCATTAATTAAAAAAATTGCTGCTCTACGATGAATAGATTTTTTTCTTATGAATGGAAGTTAACTAATGGTATGTTGAAAAACACACAAACTTACACATAACAAACAGTAAGTTTAAAATGGATTCAAAGAATCCAAAAGCAGGCTTCAGTCGGTTAGTGAATATTTTATAATTTCTTTACAAAATTGAGTTCTACAGTAGTTGAAAGTGATAAAACCCTCGATTTGATTCTAATAGACAAAGCACCTAAAATACTGCATATTTATACTACCAGACACCAACATACAGTTCAAGAGTAGTTTTTATAATTCAGGATATTGACTAAATAATAAGATTCTTACCTAATAATTAATTGATAAATTAATACTTCCTACCAAATTTACTGCGATGCGAGTAAAAAAATTTTGTTTCTTGTGTATTATCTCCACCGCACCTAACTCGATTGCGAATTATCGATGTAGGCTATCGAAGTGACATGAATTAAGGTAATCACTACACGACTCAACCATTTGGATTTATAAAATCACTTCACTTATAATTATGGGCTAATTTATTAAAATTAATAAAAACATGTAGTATCATTTTTATTTAGAACATTTCAACGTCTAGTTAATAAATCTGATTCAATTTGACTTGAATAATCCTATTTTTGATAAAATTTAAAGTAAATAATATGATTAACAATAAATCATTTTAACCATGAAATAACGAATAATTAATTAATAAATCATATGAAAATAAGCATAACATATATTATCTAGTATCAACTTGTTTATTTTTACATTTAAACTTGAAAATGGCCAAAGTAGGCCGAAAATAGTCTTTGAAACGTTTCAAATAAAAAGGGTACTACATGATTTCATTTTGTTTTTATAACTTTATACTTAGGTCGCCAATCACCTGAAAAGATGCAGCCTTCTACATACCAAGGTAATTAATATACTAGTATACCATTAATTTACAGTATACTTATTCAACATTTTACATAATACATGCAGTATTGATGATAATCAACAATATATTCCTCATTTTGATCTGACATGGTAAAATTCACCAAACGATGTATTGAATATTGCAAATTGAATGAAACTGATCTACAAAACCAACTATCTGTGTACGGCTAGAGGTTTAGTTTTGATTGGAAACTGGTTGTTGCAAGCGCAATCGTTTAGCAACTGTTGTTGCAAAACAGTTGCTCCGTGGGCTCTCGTCTTAAACTTCAGTGCTTGCATGCTGACTATAGCAACGCCTACAGTACCATTTCTTAGATTTGGAGAGAACTTTCACTCCACTACACCTAAGATGAAAGTTCTCCAAACAACCACTGCATGATACACTATCTTCACAAGAATCCAACTTGCATTCTGAACAAAAAATGGATGATTGTTTCTTTTGAATTTTACCAAACTTTCAATACTTTTCCACGCGTCCGATGTGAAGTACTTTCTTATAGATTTTATTTCACATCTACTGTCCAAGCATCCAGAGCTCACCTTATTCTCATTCACTTCAACTTCATGTTTCTCGACAACTTGTCCGTCAAGTGCGAGGAAGGCTCTATCTCGTGTGATAAACCACTGGAGCATCAACAACTGCCGATCCCTACTCTTCTTTCTTTCAAACGGAATCATTCTGTTTGATTTCCCTTTTTTCTCGGAAGCCCTATAACAGTACTATTAGCACCCTTTGGCCTGCCCTTCTGTTTCATTTTTTTGGGCATGAGAGGTAGAACAGGGGTTTCACCTGTTGACAGTTTTGTTTGTGGCATGCCTAGTCCCTCATTGAGGTCACCCACACTAGGAATTTCTATAAATGTGTTGTGGTGTACATTAAAACTGCCAATGTCAACTACAACTGAACTTTCTTTAACAAAGTTGTTTTCCACAGACACTTCATCAAGATGAACCTCACTGCCACAAAAGGTTTCAACCTCCACAACAGAAACTTCTTTATCAAGTTCCCACAGTCTAATTATATCATTTAAAACTTGCATCCTTTGAGGAAACTGTCTACTAGATACTTCCGAAGCAAGTGTAGCTATTTTCTGAATTTTTGTGATGGCCATGCGGTATTTATCATTTTGTGACAAAACTTTCTTCGTAGACACAGATGACTGAGTAATGACTGCCTCTGCAAGACTTCTTGTGGTGTCTGTTAACATCAAACGACTATTGTTCAAATAGAATTCCTTAGTCCATCTTTGTGGGACAAGAATACTGTCAAAGAGAGGCAGAGAAAGTTTTTCTCTTACATGCAAGACATGGTGGCAAGGTAGATTGTAGGAGTAGAAGAATCGGCAGCTACATCTACTCTCTGAAGTCGTTAGGAGTCCTTGTGATGATGCAATCTGGAATTCACTAATTGAAATTTCACTAACTATTTGAACTTTATCTTTGAGAGCAAATCTATCATGAATCAAACCAAAAGCATATGGGGTGAGAACATGCAAGTAACAACTCTCATCTTCATGCACAATATCAACATTTAGAGGAACTTTCAAGAGAACTTTAGCAGCTTTTCCATCTCTCTCTGCTCTCAAACTCAACAACAAACATTCAAGATTTTTGAAAAGATCTGGAAGCCGTGAATGTCGCTGGACAACCTGCATGACTTTGGAATTGATCGATTCTAAGCGGTTATTTGTTCTGTTTCCAAAACTAACCGCAGTCTGAAGAGCTGGGACCCATTCTTCTTTTATTGGATGCCAATTTTTTTCGAAGTAATCGATGAACTTTATTAGTTTTAATCTTTTAATTTCATCATAGATGGAGTTATATTCATCCTCATTTTTAGAATAGGTCAATTTCTGGGCATACTCTTGGTACAGAACTCTTTCTCCACTAGAAATTCCCATCTTTTCACAGTTGATTTCTCTTTTAAATGATCTTAATGTGTGAAATAAACAGATCAACATTTCTGCCCTTTGAAACCCATTTTTAAAAGACTTCCTCTCTTGGAAGTCTTTGTCAGTCATAATTGTGACTGTATTTTCCCAAGCCGGATTATGCTTCTTGAATACCTCAACCATTTTATCTATGGTGAGGGCATCTTCTGAAGCAAGCAACATTAGAGCCACAATTTCTGAATTGCCATTGCCGTCCTCTACAATAAGAATGTACAAGGGGATTCGTAAGTTGGAAACTTTGTAAATTGCATCAACAAACAAAATTTCAGGATAAGTTGAGTAAGTTCTTTGCATCTCAATGTCCTGATAGAATAACCCAAGAAATTGATTTTCTTCATTGCTCACAATTTCAACAATATTACCATCTTTGTTCTGAAGATACTTCAATGTGTCCTGTAAACTGTCTTCTGAATCCTTTTTTGCATTGAGGTTGTGCAAGTCCTTTAACAATACCTTCTTGGAGGAGAGAAGTTCAGCTTGAAGCAATTTCTTGTTGACCCTCAATTTCAGCATATGCTGCACCATTTCTCTGGTTTCAATGTCTAGCTGACGCTGTCGAGGTAGAAGTGAATGAGTCTCCTGTAAAAAAAAACATTGATCAACTTACTGATGGAAATTACTGAGATATTGCAATTATTCATGTGCTAATGAATTAATCATTGTTATTAGACGAAAATCCAAATTAAATGCTGAAAATTCCCGGGCTGACAAATAATTTTTGAATAGTAGTGCTCACCGAATTTCTATCTAGCTGTTTACCCTGTTGTCAATATTTGCAGTAGCAGAAGTCTTCGGGGTGAATTACAGCATTTAATCTGGATTTTCGTTTAATAATAATAATTGATCAACTGGAAAAAATGATCAAAGAATACAATTTAGTATAAATGTTGCAGAAGAACCTCTACTATCTGAACTGATTGAGACCGGGGTTTCTATGGCAAATAAATATTCATAGGCATGGGCATATAGGTTCAGGGCATTTTGATGATGTACTTATTGTATGAATCAATCAATCTGTGCTATGATGATTGTTAGGTAATTTGAACATCAAGTAAACCTATTGTTTGATTACATCAATAATTGAATAATAATAAACAAGCAATATAGTCATGAACAATTTGATCTGTTTTTAATCATTTCAATGCCAATTGAACCTAGTTCAATTTTAAATTAAGAAAACATTATAACAAAATAAACAATGTTTTATGGAGGTTTTACTTCAACGTTCCACTTTTGCCGGCAGAAGAGAATTTCTAGAAAACATACAATTATTGAAAAAGAGCACTGGGTATTTTAAATTCATCTTCAAGAAAAAAATCCTGCTGAGCCTAGGTACACATGGGCGGCAATTGCAGTAACCTCATCACGACTGCAATTTGCGGTCGACTAGTTAACTCGGGCAGCAATGCGACCGCACCCCGCTGCCGTCCAGTGCATGTGTGTGCTGCCTTATTTGTTTCTGTGGTCGTGTGTACTGCAACTGCCGCTCGTATGTACCCAGGCTAAGGATATCGACTTCTTCTATAGACTATAGCTACAGATAAACAAATTATAAAATACAACAGATAAGAAGAACACAGTAATAAAATTTTTTCAAGTATAAAACTTGAAATGTAAAGTTGAATAATAAAATAAAAAATATGGAACTTAAAAAATTCAGCCAATGTCTTTTAGAGAATGTTAGTTTGTAATTTCATCACTTTTCTGTGCAAACTGGTCTTTTTAATTTTTCACTTTTAAAAAGTGAAAATCCCTTCCCTTCCTCTTGCCACGTAATTTAGGCGTTGCCAGTGGACGTTCCAGTTGACTGGAATTAGCTATTTGCTACGTGTACAACATAAAACTAGGAAAGTGGTGTCGCCAGTAGCTGATTCAGTTCATTGGCGCCAGTCAACTTAAACATCTACTAGCAACGACATTAGCCTACTGCCAGTTTAATTATTCAAGTGACTAATTATTAAAGTGACCATTTATCCTTTATGCTATCACTTTGAACAAGAACGCAATTATTGTTGTGTGTTAATTTTGAAATGTTGCTGAGACAAATTGAATAAATTTGATAAGTGCCAGTTTTAAGAATCTTTTTTCACTTGCTTGCAAGTAACTGATATTTTTACCGCCGAATTTTGGGTGGCAAAAGAAGGGCGTTGAAAACACCACTGTTCATAGGGCCAATAAACAATAATTCATAATTGAGATTAGCCTACCTGATTTCGATCATGATTGTGCTCGTCAACGCAGGAGACCAAATCCAAAGTGTTGCCATCAGAAGAAACCCTGAATTTCATGACGAATGGACAATTCTGTTTGTAGGTGCTGTAAAAATACACGTCAGAAAATTATCAAATAAATTATATTATTCATTGGTATCATGCATATTAAGTCAGATGAGACTTAATCTACCTTATGTTGAGCAGCGGTTACAGTGAATGGTAAAAGCGGCCTAAAACGGAGAATTCTGATTTTATTCAAATATAAGTCATGACTAGCAACTACATGTTGCATTTGTTATGACAACCGATATATGCATTAGTACTGCTAAGTAAAATTAGCTCAAGAAGATACTATAGAATGAATACTTCTTATTCAGCTGAGTTTTTTCTGACATCCTTAACATGCATGGGCTAATTACCGTTTCTAATGTTGAATAAATAATTAAAAAGAATAGAGCAAGGTAAACACCATTAAAAATCGTTAATCTGAAACATGATACGATTGGTGTAGGTAAGTATATTTTACCTGCCCAGTTAGTTGGCGTCAAATTTGTTAGAGGCGTGCCTCTAAGCGGTGTGGCACACCTAACAAATAAATAAGCTTTTCCTAAAGCTCCATTCATATCCACCGACAACGACCGACAAGCAGCGTGCCCGACATCGAACGACAAGGTATGATTCAATGTAATTTGAGTGGACACGCCGTTCTGTGTCAGTGCGGTCAACTGTGGGGAGCAAACCTTGTCGGTCGATTTCGAGCACGCTACGTGTCGGCCGTTGTGAATTGAACTACCTAAAATGGTCAGTTGGCTGCTGCTATATTAACTTAAGCAGACATATTAATGAATGAAGAATTACAAATGTGACGGAAATTTTTTTGGCATTTACATTGATTAACTAACTAACTTATCAATAGATAACGTACATCACACCCCCTGTGGGTTGGGGGAGCTTTGAGTCGAACATCGTACTCAAGAATGTGTTGGAAACCAGAACTCTTGGAGTTGCCTTGGGGTCCCTTTTAGTTGTCTCCTATGACAAGCAGGGATACTGTGGGTTTCAACACATTCTTGAGTACGATGTTCGACTTGAGTTGCCTTGCCTTCAAACTCACGGGATCTGCCCCATCAGCGCAGTTTCGGAGGGGCAAAAAGAAAAACCCAAGAGACTAGAGATGGGTGAAACTCCAGGCACAAATGTGGGCCAAGAGGATGAGTCGAGGGTCGCCGGGCACCCTAGAGGCAGTTTGGCGTCCTCTCTCTTGGTGGAAGGGCCTACAAAGGAGGCCAGGAGTGGAACTCACGTAGGTCACGAGTTTGTGGGTGGAGAGACAAAACCTCACCACTGCTCAAAGAAGGGCGGCCATTTAAGCAAAACTTCTTGGGAGAGGTGAGGCTTTTGACCCTGCAAAGTTTCGGAGGGGCAAAAAGTAAAAACCCAAGAGACCAGAGATGGGTAAAACTCCAGGCACAAATGTGGGTCAAGAGGCTGAGTCAACGGTGGCCGGGCGCCCTATAGGCAGCTTGGCCACACCTTCCTCAGCGGAAGAACCTACAAAGGAGGCCAGGAGTGGAACTCACGTATATCACGAGGACTAATCAGTCTGAAGAGACTGGCAAGCATATCACACTTGATTGCAACAAGCAACCAGATGATGAATGGGATGTTAGTATAGGGAGAAACTCCTGGTTCTTGTAAAGGACACAGGTATTGGTTTGCCTAACTAATATACTACTTGGGAACTCAATAAGCTTCGTTTGACTTGTGGGGTTCTTTGAACCTTTGGATCCTTGAGTCCATCCCTTCAAAAACAATAATAAATGTACAGCACATGTCATACTTGGCGTGAGTTGATGATAAAAATATATATAAAAACAATGTACCTAGAATACAGGTATTCTAGGTACATTGGACAAAACCATAAAAATTAACATAAGGTAATGATTACAGACTACACTGTACAACATCTGTTGTAATGTGTAGGCCTAATAGACAGCCCATTAATTTCTAGACCTATTCTGGCATAAGGATAACATGAAAAATTCGAGAGGGTCTGCGGTGGAGACCAAGGGAAGTAGGATCAGGATAGAATCACTTATTAGTTTCCCTATTGTATGCCTAAAGGATAATTGTACAAAATTTCAGCTACCGTAGTTCTCTAGATATACATGACAAGTGGGAGAATTGGTGATGATTGAATTAGGGCTTTTTCTTTTATAGATACAGAGCAGAGATTAACTTAAATTCACCTTGAAATGTTGTTATTCTATAGGTCCCAAGTTAGACTAATTTGTGAGGTGTGTAATAAACATAGAGTTATGAAGGGGAGTTTCAGCTTAGATGAATCATGTGAAGGCCAAGCCAAAATAGATTATTGTTTTGTAACCGACACACTCTAGCCTACACAGGAAAATAAGTCCTCTAAATCTTAAGCTAGAACCAGAAATTTTGCTAGAATAACGAGTCACAATAACATGCTGAATCCATTATAACAATAATTTTGAAAAATCTGGGGTGGCCAGTAAAGTTCACTTAAGACGAGAAGGCAACAAAAGGCAACACCGTATGCGTTAGGCCTGATCCTGACATTTATTTATTTAATCGCATACTTTATTTAATTTGTTTTTTATATTGCATACGGAAAGATATAGGTAATTGGCTAATGATTGAAAAAGCATAATTAAGCCCAGTTTTAGAAGTTGGTACCTATGTTAGACTACGAGACTACCGTACCTAAAGACTCGATAAAGAAAGCCACAAAGCCGGCAATTATTGTTTTATGATTTCAGTAATCAGTCAATAAATACGTAGCCATAGTCAGTTACCGTATGCAAATGCAAAAAACCAACTTACCTTTGTTTTGGTCGAAGTCCCTTGGACTTGCTTCTTGTAACACCACTATGAATACATTTGTAATTTAGTTCGTAGTACACGAGCTCTTCTTTTATGAAACGTATTACTCCTCTTCTTCTTGCATTTTCTATTGTTCTTGAATCGTTTATAAAACATTGAATAAAATCGTTCTTTTCTTTTTCAGTAATAAACTTTTTTAAATCTTTAAAGGATGTAAACTTCATGATAGATATTTAGAAATCATAACCATAACCATGTGACCAAAAACCACTCACATCAACCACATGTGTAAATAGTCAGCCGTGCATGCGCAAGCGAAAGCGAAATAGATCCGTGACGTCATGACTTTACCGGAAAGCGAATTGGATCCGTGACGTATAACTTTACCGGAACCCGAATGGAGTTACGGTTACCGTAACTGACGTCACACCTATCCTATCGTAACTATGACGTCATTGAGGGGTATTTCTCTCCCCACAACTCCGCTCCCTCCGCTTACTCAATACCCTTTTTCTCTCTCGACACCATGCTCAAACCTCACTCTCACTCATTCTCTCTCATAGAAGACTTTGCTCTGTCAAAGTTTCTTCCTCTCAATCATATACATTCCCTCTTTCTCACACACGTGCTCCCCTCCCACCGCTCGCTCAGTACAATCGTTCTCTCTCGACATTCACTCTCAATCGTTCTCTCTCATAGAACACCATACACAATAGTAATATTATAAGGAAAAAATAATAATTCCGCGCGCGCGCGCGCGCGTACCTGATGCTCTGTCAATGTATCTTTCAATCAATCCTATACATTCCTTCTTTCTCACACAAGCACACACGTCTATACAGTACTTCTCTCTCACACTCTTGTTCACCTACTCTCCCTTACTATTCACTTGACATAAATAAATAATTTTTTTTATAGAACAACTTTCATTATAGAACAAGAGCTTATATTTATTATGTGTTCCAACGCTGGTGAACAGTGAGTAAATACTGATTATACAGATATAATCGATTATATCTGGCTAATTAGGAATGTTATTGAATAATGACTATCATGTCGTTATTACATCTATATTGATAAACTGTATTGGAAATTTGAATTTCAGTACCTACATAAATCAAATTCTTTTTATTCTTCTCTCTACAAATCTACGCTTTGCGATTCTTCTAGAATAATAATTAAACAATATTATTTTTATATATTATTATACTATTTAATAATAAGTAAACAATATTATAAGCTACAACAGTTATTTTATTTACTCACTGTTCACCAGCGTTGGAATACATAATAAATATAATCCAAAATAATCTAAAATGATAGAATCTAAATTTTTGTCTTCGAATGGATTTCAGTTTTTTTGTGCCATATACAGAAGTCCAGTTTATTATCACCAATAAACCTTGAATAATTATGCTGCTTGAACTAGACTCATAGAATAATTATAATCATAAATATAAATAATACCAGCAGTTAAACCATACTCCGCAAGGGTATTTTTAAAGCACTGAATAGTGGTTCAGATTGAATTTAGGTTTTGATATTGAACATATTCAATTGTAAATATTGACAATCAATAATAAAACGATTCGATTGGCTCTTTCATCCTCTTTGTATCACAGAATAAATAAATTTGTTTTTATTACTCATTAATTAACAAACATGATGTAGGTAGGCATAAAATATAATCTTCCTCAGTAAATCAAGAATCATCGTACAAAATTTCAAGTGAATCAGTTGAGTAGTTCTCACGCGAATGCCTCATTCGCGAATTTCCCATCCCATATGTGTGTAAGCCAATTCTATACTTTATAATATTATAGAATTACTATTACTATATCTTTCTTAATGAATTAATTTCTACTGGATGTTATGATATTTTTTAACTAGAAATAAATTCATTCATTTATTTATCGTCTATTTTCTGTTTATCAATGTTCTATATGCATTTTTAAACATCATTCTAGAATGATATTATCATGCTTTATATTGAATATATTGATGCTACAAAATAACACCAAAGGTACAGGCTTCCTAACGCTCTGTGAACTTGTAGTGCACAGGTGTCGAAATATTTTAGAAAAATTGAAAAGAAACTTCAAACTTCACGTTGTCAGAATATGTTGTGAAGCTTTAACTTTGTACAAGCATAGTCTTTTCAATAAAACGCATTCAAAAATGCGTCCAAAATTTGGAAAAATGTTATTATAAACTATGAATTTTGTATAGCACAGTTTTCACGGGATTCTGATTGTATTAACTTTACAAGATCTTCAATTTGAAAAATTTATTTGGTAAAAACTGAGCTTGTAGAAAATTCATTAGAGATCAATACATATTTTCAGTATATTATGAACAAACTATCACCAGGATTCCAATGCATCTGGATTATGTAGGGGAATTCCCATCAAAATATTTTCTCCCATATTGTAGTTGAAAATGGTTATTCCTGAAAACTGATCATTCATTAGTGTTCAGTGATTGTCACTATTTCTACGTTTTCTAAGCTTTTTTCGAAAATCAATGAGCAGAACATTTTGAAATTTAGTAGTACTGTGTATAGGTTCACTGAGGACTAGACAGTTTTGGGAAACAGATAATCAAACTATTATTATGAATAACCACCATTATGAAAAATGGTAATAAGAACAAATAAAACGTTTACTACTGTACTCATCACCATAATCTAATATCATGAATAATCCACATTAAGCTCCTTTTTCAATGCACCAGCCATTTTAATTTGTACCCAAAACCACTAACCGTACACACTGGTTTATTACAACTGAATATCTATACTTGGCTGTGAATCAATAATATCAATTATAATATTTTAGTTTGCAGTACAAATTATTCAGGGCTCAAATCAAAAAGTCTCCAGAACAGTCGTCCTGTACGATATTATCCACGCCTAAGCTTCTGAGCTTTCAGTCTTTGTAACATAAAAATAAAATTTTTTTATTGGAAAAAATAAAACAATATAAATTCAAGTTTCTGTGAAATAATTGCAACAGTTGAAAACGATTCAATTCTATTTTTTCTTTTTCTTTACTCTTATTGTCAGTTGAGGGTTGAAGACATAGCCAGGATTTATGTATTGCTGTGGGAGGGGCCAGAAGTGAAATATTAAATATTCAATAATTAGGCTAATGATTACCTACATAGGTTGGTATTCACCAAATACAATTTATATCAAAAACACAGTCACGTAAGAACAATATGGACCTTATTTGTGAATCAGATTTTATAATTCATGGCTATATTATATTAAGGTGAGCTACATCATACATATATCAGTTAATCTCAGGTATGCAGCATAAGTTATTCTTGACAGGGGAACATTCAAGAGTGAGAACTGTTCATTGTGAAGGTGCGTACAGGCTTATGCGCCACGAACACGCGTATTTCTCTTTTCATCAGCTAATATTATGCCTATTATATCTGTATTTTACTGTTTCTGTACAAATGCAGAAGATATAGAGCTGATGAAAAGCGAAATACGCGTGTTTGTGGCGCGTAAGTCTGTACGCACCTATAGAAAGAGGGGTTGTAGATTTCTGAAACCTGGTTAAAGTTATACACTTATCAATTTATAAACTTTATAAAAACACAAGATTTGAAACCTAACTTCTAGGCTGGTCACATATTGCGACGACACGCGACGTGACATGATGTAACCCCAGTCTGCTATAGGCCCTATGAGTTAACATCATAAAATTATAATGTTCATTTTTTAATGAAGCTTTGTCTCATATTTGATTTATAATGAACCTCTGTCTCATTGTGAAAATTACAATATTATGATCATAAAAATAATATTATCTCATCTAGCAGACTCGTGTCCCGCCGCGTCGCGTATCAATATGGGACTAGCCATATTGGCAATTGCAATCCAATATGTTTGGAGAATCCATTAATTTTTCTACAAATACAATTTATTACACTATGCTCACATTATGGCATCATGATATATTTGGAAGTATTGAAAAAAGAAATATTGCTTGTTTAAAGAAAGAGGTATGACACACAAAAAGAGTCGGCTCGCTTCACTCGCCTCCATTTACATTCCACATTCTCCCTTCAAATATTTAATATATTATAGAGACTTTCAAGTTCAACGCAATTACTGCTCAATTACATCAAAGTACCTTAGAGTTGCAAATATCTTTGTCTATTCTAATGAAGATTATTAAAAATATTAATTCCCATGTAGAGACATAGTACGTTATACGAAAACGTAACATATACATTATATGATACTTTAAAAGGATTTGTGTATTTCAGTCTAGTACTTTGAAATTTGACATAGAAATAAATGATAAGTAGAGAAGTAGTTTCAAAACATTAATTCCATCCAACTTCTTTGAGTTCCAATGTACTTGAAAAATCTAGAAAAATGCAATGAAACACTGGGGAAAAAACCCTTCAATACAGCACTTAAGCTGAACCCGTGTATCGATTTTAAACTTTTTCAAGTTCAGTAGTTACTGAAAAACTAGGAAAAGCTCATTCCAAATGCTTAGGAAATAGGCGTATCATCAGGCAGCAGCTAAGGAAACACAGAAGAAGGCTGGAAAACCGCTGAAACCCTTATTTTCGGGAGTAGGCCTATCTCTAATGAAATTTCGAATCCTTTCAAAGACAAAGTTGATCTGCCCTAACTGTACTTCTATATTAATTTTAAACATCTGTATCCTCGAAAACGCTGATAAAACGCAAAATCTGCTCAACATTTTTGAAAGATTCAAAACATCTTTATTTTTTGAAATTTAATGAAAATATGAATTTCGGGAGGTGGGTCCAGACCAAGACCCCCTTGCAACGTCCTTGCGAAGGGGGAGAATGGAGTGTGACAAAGTTGTAGAAGAATTTGAGGATGCTTATCACATTTTAATGACTATCTTTATTTCAACGATATTTATAATAAATTGATTACTTTCAACTCGGTTTTCATTATCTCGGATAAGGTTACGCAAAACTTATATTCATTCAACTTTTTAAAGACTGTCGATTCTCTGATCACTTATTATTTTCTAGAGAATCCTAATGCAAAACAACAATAATTGTTTCTGAATAATCAGACAATCGATATTGATCTCGGAAAACACCTGTTACTATATCGGCGTATCTTTGGCGAACAAAATTCTTCAACCTCAGCTAAACCTGTGTACTGATTTTTTTAAATATATTTCCATCAATTATTGAAAAAGGTGAGGAAACGCAGAAAAGCTGAGAAAACTCCAATTTTAGGCGTATCTTTGGCGTTATTACTTAATGCCAACCTGACAAAATTTTTAATTTAGTTACCAGAACAACTGTGTTCGAAGAGGTACTCTCTCTAGATTATAGTTCTATATTAACATATGGCATGGACATTTCAATTATAATTTTAAGATATTGGAATAACAAGAATATACATGCTAAAAGACGAACTTTGAACCCTTAAAAACCACCCTTAGAGTTGAAATATCGCCAAAAGATTTCTTAGTGCGCCTCTAAAGGGCCAACTGAATTCATCTACGTCGCCACTATAATTTTCAAGTTCAATGAACATGTTTCATTATGGCCTGATTGACGAGTTGAATTTTTATGATTATCAGAGTGCAGATCAATAGATGTTCAAAGCCAATATACAGAGTGTTTCCGAGCTTCCTACCAATATTCTAGGGAATTGTTCCTAGGTACAAAACATATTTTTCTATTTAATTTTCAAACTGTCCGAAAGTCCTCAGTTACTCTAACACCTGCCATTTTGTTATTTTAACTTACAATTTGTTTTCTAATAGGAATAGGAACTTTGCACAATGATTTGTGACTAGATAGAGCTACAAAAGAATAAATTATGACAATTTTTCGAATTCATAAAACACAATGGCGGCCGTTTAAATTTTATTCATTCTAACCGACCTACAGCTGAATAACGTGTGCAGGAGGTTGATAGACTAGTTAGAGAATAAAAAAATTCCCAGATCTACAAGTTTATTGCAGCTAAGGTTTATTGCATTTCGACAACACAATCACAATATTGATTGGAATAATTCATCTTTACCAAACACCGCCTAATATTCAAATTTATTCCAAGTTTCAATCAGTATATGACAATGATAAATGATATGCACAAGAAAGTATACTGAACTTGAATTAAAACGTTGAATACTACAAACTGTTACTACATTCTATAATAAACATTCTCCAACAGCCTTATGACAGTTCCTCATATAATATTTTATTCTAATTCAAATTACTAGAATATTATTGAATTATACGGAATACGAATTGATTTGTACAAGAAGATTCATCCAGTTAGGTGTATACTCAATAACAAAAATATACAAGAGTATACAAAATGAATGATAATTACTCAAGAACTGTATCATATAAGATTATATCATTTAAGATATAATAATCTTTCATGTATCATATCAGATACCTGATTGTGTTAATAGGTATGAAGAAACTCGTCAAAAATATGAAATATGATCACAAGCTCAGAAAAGCTAAAATATAATTTAATAATCTTTTTTTAACATAAATGAAATGAGAACTCAAAAATTAGTTAAATGTCCAGGTCGGAAAGTTGGTTATTATTCAATTTTGATTATAAACTAACAACAAATTGGAGAAGTTCTTATGACTTTGTTAGTTTTGAAAGATTGATTTGAAACTTCATGGGTGTGTTAATAGTATGAAGGGAATCGTTCATGATTTTTTGTAGAATTTTCCTACGTCCCATCCTCACTCCTAAACCGAAAACATATTATGGTAGTTCTGATGGTATATGAGAGAGGATTCAAAAGTCGCGCTTCTGAGTAGACCAATAGTGTTGTTCCGCGGGCGATTTAATCCAATCCTGTTCCTTGCCGCGAAGCAAAGAGGAAGCTCAGAATAGCGCGACTTTTGAATTTTCTCGCATGTAGCATCAGAACTACCATGTTTTTTTGGTTTGGGACGGAGAAGGGAACGTAGGGAAATTCTACAAAAAATCATGAACGTTTCCCTTCATACAATTAACACACCCATGGAGTTTCAAATCAATCTATTCAAAACTAACATAGTTATAAGAATTTCACCAATTTTATGTTAGATCATAATCAGAATTGAATAATATCCAACCTTCTGACCTGGACATTAAACTGATTTTCAAGTTTTCATTTTATTTTTCTTAAAAAATGATTATTCAATGATATTTTAGCTTTTCAGAACTTGGTACTGTATCATATTTTTGACGAGTTTCTTCATACCTTCATACCTAGTTTCACATTTTTTTGAAAAACACCTTCCCTGAAGGGGCGGCAAGTGACCTGGTTACCTACAACCCTTCCCCACCGATCTGGTGTTATGCGCAAAAAAGCTCTCAGTTTGGTCGTGCTAGTGGGGGTATGTTACTAGGTATTAATAAAACCTCAGATTTCAGAGATAAGTTGAATTTTAAAAATATTGATAATATATGAAAGCGATTGTTATAAAATTAGATAATTCTGTTTTCCTAAATGTATTGCCTGTATATCAACTGTAATAACTGGGAAAGAGATTTTCAAGAGATGAACAATGTATTGCTGCAAAACTCAGATGAGGGATTTCTAGTGATAGGAGATAAAAACGTTCGAATCGGTAAAGAACAGAAAATGTCTAGTTATGTAGGTCGGACTGTGTATAGTGGGTTAAGTAGTGGAAGAAATTCAAAAGATACTATAGTTAACAGTAGGGGGCGTAGATACTTAGATATGTGTACAGAATTGGGATTTATTATATTAAATGGAAGAATGGAGGGCGATCTAGAAGGAGAAATGACGTTTGTTGGAGCAATGGGCAATTCTGTAAATGATATTGCAGCTATTAATTTAGATTATTTAAATTATGTAGCTGATTTTAAAGTAGTTCCTCAGGCTTTTTCTGACCATTTGCCTATCGAAGTTGTATTGAATGTAGGTAAGAAAACAGTTGATAAGTATCAATGTTTACCGTTACTGCCGAAATTGGCTTGGAATAAAGTTATCGGAGAAAAATATAAAGATAAGATAGCTAGTAGAGTTAATAATGTAGTATTAAGTGATGATGTCGATCAGGCAAGCCAAACTCTCACAGAATGTATTCGAGAAGTGGGTCTTGCTCTAGGAAACGGTCAAAGTTCAATTAGTTTTGAACGAAAGCAAGCTTGGTTTGATAATGAGTGTTGGAAAGCCAGAAGCAAGGTTTTATCTCTTTTAAATTTGTATCACCGTATCGATAATGATTGCACTAGAAAATTGTACTTATATGAGAGAAATAAATTTAAAAAAATATGTTACGAGAAACGTAAAAGCTATGAGAAGACTCTAATAAATTCAATTTCTGCCGCACAAAACTCTAGGGACTTTTGGCAAGCACTGAATAAATTTAAATTAAGGAATAATATTGTAAATAACGCCATAACTCCTCAAGACTGGGTAAACTATTTCCAACACATCTTGAATCCCGAAATGTTAGCTTTACCTCATTTCTATGCTGAACCTTACATAGTTGACAACAGATTAGATAGAGATTTTAGTAGGGAAGAGCTGAGTAGAGTTTTAAAATTAGTAAAAAATAATAAAGCGCCTGGTGAAGATCAGATCCCATTCGAGTATTATAAAAATGCACCTGATAACTTTCTAAACAAATTGCTGAATGTCTACAATTCTATATTTACATCAGGTAGAGTCCCACATAGCTTTAAGTCGTCAATATTTTTTCCCCTTTTCAAGAAGGGTGAGTGCGATGTAGTAGCTAATTTCAGAGGCATTAGTTTTTATCAACATTTTTCAAAATATTTGCAGGGTTAATTCTTAATAGACTCAACTGCTGGGTGGAGGAAGATAAAATCTTGAACGAGTTTCAGGCTGGCTTTCGTAAGGGGTACTCGACCATTGATAATATATTCGCCCTAACATCCATCATTAGTCTGCGGCTGGCTGAAAAAAAGGGGTAGGACTATATTGCTTTTTTGTGGATTACTCTGCCGCGTTCGACTCAATTGATAGGAATGCACTATTTTATAAGCTTAGTCTCTTAGGTCTCTCAACAAGGACATTGAATATTTTGAGGGCATTGAATGAAGGCACAACTTCTAGTGTATGGTGTACTGCCAATGGGGGTCTCTCCCAACGTTTTGAAACGAAGTCAGGCTTGAGGCAAGGTTGTTTGTTGAGCCCGTTGCTTTTTTCCCTATTTATGAATGACTTACATGATGAATTAGGGGGAGGATAATAATAGGTGGTAAGAGGATTAGGGTTTTATTGTATGCCGATGACATAGCTTTGATTTCGGACTCGCCAGTGGGACTCCAGTACATGATAAACAATTTAGAGCGTTACTGTGGAAGGTGTAATTTAAGAGCTAATTTAGATAAGTCAAAAGTAATGGTTTTCAGGAACGGGGGAAAAATGGCTAGGAGCGAGAAATGGACATATAAAAATGAGCAGATAGAGTGTGTCAACAGGTATAAATATCTGGGGGTAGTTCTAACTCCAACCTTGAATTTTGAAGCTCAAGTGAGTGATAAATTAGACAAGGCAAAATTAGCATTGAATGTGGCATGGAAAGGTATTTTAAATAGTAGTAGTGTAGATTTTTCAGCCAAATGTAAGTTGTTCAAAGCTTGTGCAAGGGCGATCTTGTGTTACGGAGCACAGGTGTGGGGTTTTAGACAATATGATAGTGTAGAAAAGTTGCAGCGCCTTTTCATCAAGAAGATTTTTGCACTTCCAATAAATACACCGAATTATATGTTGTTTATTGAAACTCAACTAACACCTCTATTCGAATATTGCCTTAGACTCCATTACAATTATATTCTAAGAGTTATGAAAATGAAAGATGAAAGGCTCCCTAAATTCCTGGCTCAACAAGTTATTCAAAAGAAATGTTTCTGGTTCAAAGAGTGGAAGAAATTAAGTAATCAAATTGGTATAAATTATGAGTACGAAGTTAATTGGGATGACTCATTTAAAAGAATAATCACAGGTTTGAACAAGATGCATAGGGAAATTTTTTTGCGGGATGCTCAAGATGGGCGTTTCCACACATGGTACAAAACTCTCAATTTGGAACTGGGTGACAAAAATTATAATTATGAAATGTGGGTCATGAGGTGGATACTTAAAGCAAGGGGTGAACTGATCCATTTAAACTACAAGCCATGGGTTGCTGATGGGAATTATGTTTGCTCCATGTGTAATCTGAAAGAAATTGAGGATATTTATCATTTCATAGCTCGATGTCCTTGTTTAAGAGAATGGAGAAGAAAATGGTTTGGAATTGGGGAGCTATCAAGGGATGATTTCGTTTCTTTTATGAATGGAAGAGATTGGGTAGGGTTGGCCTCCTAAAAACTGTAGAGATGCCTGGCGTTATAGGCGATTACTTACACAGGAGTTCAACTGGTAACTTAGTATAATAAATTGAAACTTATTTATTGAATCTGAGTTGGGTAGAAGTATCGTGTTATAATATAATACAATATAGGTTATTCGAATATTCTCAGGAGGACATCATAGGAAGACGAAATGAAAGGGAATATTAATTCTATGTTATGATTTCCCAACTGCTGACAGTTATTATCATAATATAAAAAGTATAGCTTTCTTTTTATGAAATTAATGGATTTTGTTTAGAATGTAGGTTACTATTAAAACTAATTTATGGAATATTCACTTTATTGAATTCAACATTACTGATTTATTTTGTTTCTAAGGTTGTTTTTTCTGTTTTTGTTTCACTATTTAAAAGAACATTCTGCATAGCTTTGATTTATGTAATAATAGTATTATTGGGTTTTACCGACTTTCCGGCTGACGATTGTTTAATCAAGCCGTATAAATGTGTGTTTTCTCATTCATTGTATGTTGCAAATTTGAAGATTAAAGCATTATTTCTATTCTATTCTATTCTAACTTGTGTGCTGAAAGAAAAAGATCTGGGAGGAATGAGAAAATGAGAACAATAATAATAAAAATTAGTTTTATGAAACGGTGGCTGTTGAGAGGGGAGGGTACATCACAAGATGTTTGTACTCATTTCAACTGGTTTTATTTCAGTAAAAATCAGCTGGAAGTTTCAAGTGAGAATGCTATAGTGAGGTCCACGTTATAATGGCAGTGTAGGAAGATAGGAGAAAAGGGTTGCCAGATCTCAGCCTTGCCACCCAAACAGCTGATACAGGTTTATCTGATGAATTTAACTGTTCATTATTGTTGAAAATAGTTAATCATATTTTATTTGTAATAAAGAAAGTGTTGATAGCAACACCATTGCAAATCACACACTGCCATTAAAACGTGGACCTCACTATAGTGCGTGAATGCTGATTGCATTTGTGAGAATGCGCGCGCAACAGTCTAGAATGAGAGAGATTGATGAGAAGAGAGTCGACTGTGCGTGTGACGTATGACACTGTGACGTCTGTAAAGCGATGGTCCATCTCCGCATAGACTATCTCTCTCTTCACTAGCTGCACTCTGCTAACTCATGCTTTCGCCTATGGTACATCTGTACATAGCGCAAACTGGTTTCTTTCAGTAAAAATCAGCTGGAAGTTTCAAGTGGGAATGCGAGTGCGTGAATGCTGATTGCATTTGTGAGAATGCGCGCGCAACAGTCTAGAATGAGAGAGATTGATGAGAAGGGAGTCGACTGTGCGTGTGACGTATGACACTGTGACGTCATCGATGGTCCATCTCCGCATAGACTATCTCTCTCTTCACTAGCTGCACTGTGCTAACTCATGCTTTCGCCTATGGTACATCTGTACATAGCGGGCGATCTGCGCATACTACACCGGTGTCGTATGCGGAGATCGCCCACTATGTACAGAACGCCCATGAATGACGTCACGCGTAAATGACGTCACACCTATCCTATCGAAACTATGACGTCATTGAGGGGTATTTCTCTCCCCACAACTCCGCTCCCCCCGCTTGATCAATACCCTTTTTCTCTCTCGACACCATGCTCAAACCTCACTCTCACTCATTCTCTCTCATAGAAGACTCTGCTCTGTCAAAGTTTCTTCCTCTCAATCATATACATTCCCTCTTTCTCACACACGTGCTCCCCTCCCACCGCTCGCTCAGTAAAATCATTCTCTCTCGACATTCACTCTCCCTCGTTCTCTCTCATAGTACACCATACACAATAGTAATATTATAAGGAAAAAATAATAATTCCGCGCGCGCGCGCGCATACCTGATGCTCTGTCAATGTATCTTTCAATCAATCCTATACATTCCTTCTTTCTCACACAAGCACACACGTCTATACAGTACTTCTCTCTCACACTCTTGTTCACCTACTCTCCCTTACTATTCACTTGACATAAATAAATAATTTTTTTTATAGAACAACTTTCATTATAGAACAAGAGCTTATATTTATTATGTGTTCCAACGCTGGTGAACAGTGAGTAAATACTGATTATACAGATATAATCGATTATATCTGGCTAATTAGGAATGTTATTGAATAATGACTATCATGTCGTTATTACATCTATATTGATAAACTGTATTGGAAATTGGAATTTCAGTACCTACATAAATCAAATTCTTTTTATTCTTCTCTCTACAAATCTACGCTTTGCGATTCTTCTAGAATAATAATTAAACAATATTATTTTTATATATTATTATACTATTTAATAATAAGTAAACAATATTATAAGCTACAACAGTTATTTTATTTACTCACTGTTCACCAGCGTTGGAATACATAATAAATATAATCCAAAATAATCTAAAATGATAGAATCTAAATTTTTGTCTTCGAATGGATTTCAGTTTTTTTGTGCCATATACAGAAGCCCAGTTTATTATCACCAATAAACCTTGAATAATTATGCTGCTTGAACTAGACTCATAGAATAATTATAATCATAAATATAAATAATACCAGCAGTTAAACCATACTCCGCAAGGGTATTTTTAAAGCACTGAATAGTGGTTCAGATTGAATTTAGGTTTTGATATTGAACATATTCAATTGTAAATATTGACAATCAATAATAAAACGATTCGATTGGCTCTTTCATCCTCTTTGTATCACAGAATAAATAAATTTGTTTTTATTACTCATTAATTAACAAACATGATGTAGGTAGGCATAAAATATAATCTTCCTCAGTAAATCAAGAATCATCGTACAAAATTTCAAGTGAATCAGTTGAGTAGTTCTCACGCGAATGCCTCATTCGCGAATTTCCCATCCCATATGTGTGTAAGCCAATTCTATACTTTATAATATTATAGAATTACTATTACTATATCTTTCTTAATGAATTAATTTCTACTGGATGTTATGATATTTTTTAACTAGAAATAAATTCATTCATTTATTTATCGTCTATTTTCTGTTTATCAATGTTCTATATGCATTTTTAAACATCATTCTAGAATGATATTATCATGCTTTATATTGAATATATTGATGCTACAAAATAACACCAAAGGTACAGGCTTCCTAACGCTCTGTGAACTTGTAGTGCACAGGTGTCGAAATATTTTAGAAAAATTGAAAAGAAACTTCAAACTTCACGTTGTCAGAATATGTTGTGAAGCTTTAACTTTGTACAAGCATAGTTTTTCAATAAAACGCATTCAAAAATGCGTCCAAAATTTGGAAAAATGTTATTATAAACTATGAATTTTGTATAGCACAGTTTTCACGGGATTCTGATTGTATTAACTTTACAAGATCTTCAATTTGAAAAATTTATTTGGTAAAAACTGAGCTTGTAGAAAATTCATTAGAGATCAATACATATTTTCAGTATATTATGAACAAACTATCACCAGGATTCCAATGCATCTGGATTATGTAGGGGAATTCCCATCAAAATATTTTCTCCCATATTGTAGTTGAAAATGGTTATTCCTGAAAACTGATCATTCATTAGTGTTCAGTGATTGTCACTATTTCTACGTTTTCTAAGCTTTTTTCGAAAATCAATGAGCAGAACATTTTGAAATTTAGTAGTACTGTGTATAGGTTCACTGAGGACTAGACAGTTTTGGGAAACAGATAATCAAACTATTATTATGAATAACCACCATTATGAAAATGGTAATAAGAACAAATAAAACGTTTACTACTGTACTCATCACCATAATCTAATATCATGAATAATCCACATTAAGCTCCTTTTTCAATGCACCAGCCATTTTAATTCGTACCCAAAACCACTAACCGTACACACTGGTTTATTACAACTGAATATCTATACTTGGCTGTGAATCAATAATATCAATTATAATATTTTAGTTTGCAGTACAAATTATTCAGGGCTCAAATCGCCAGAAAAATCGTATATTAAAAAAAGTCTCCAGAACAGTCGTCCTGTACGATATTATCCACGCCTAAGCTTCTGAGCTTTCAGTCTTTGTAACATAAAAATAAATTTTTTTATTGGAAAAAATAAAACAATATAAATTCAAGTTTCTGTGAAATAATTGCAACAGTTGAAAACGATTCAATTCTATTTTTTCTTTTTCTTTACTCTTATTGTCAGTTGAGGGTTGAAGACATAGCCAGGATTTATGTATTGCTGTGGGAGGGGCCAGAAGTGAAATATTAAATATTCAATAATTAGGCTAATGATTACCTACATAGGTTGGTATTCACCAAATACAATTTATATCAAAAACACAGTCACGTAAGAACAATATGGACCTTATTTGTGAATCAGATTTTATAATTCATGGCTATATTATATTAAGGTGAGCTACATCATACATATATCAGTTAATCTCAGGTATGCAGCATAAGTTATTCTTGACAGGGGAACATTCAAGAGTGAGAACTGTTCATTGTGAAGGTGCGTACAGGCTTATGCGCCACGAACACGCGTATTTCTCTTTTCATCAGCTAATATTATGCCTATTATATCTGTATTTTACTGTTTCTGTACAAATGCAGAAGATATAGAGCTGATGAAAAGCGAAATACGCGTGTTTGTGGCGCGTAAGTCTGTACGCACCTATAGAAAGAGGGGTTGTAGATTTCTGAAACCTGGTTAAAGTTATACACTTATCAATTTATAAACTTTATAAAAACCCAAGATTTGAAACCTAACTTCTAGGCTGGTCACATATTGCGACGACACGCGACGTGACATGATGTAACCCCAGTCTGCTATATGAGTTAACATCATAAAATTATAATGTTCATTTTTTTATAATGAAGCTTTGTCTCATATTTGATTTATAATGAACCTCTGTCTCATTGTGAAAATTACAATATTATGATCATAAAAATAATATTATCTCATCTAGCAGACTCGTGTCCCGCCGCGTCGCGTATCAATATGGGACTAGCCATATTGGCAATTGCAATCCAATATGTTTGGAGAATCCATTAATTTTTCTACAAATACAATTTATTACACTATGCTCACATTATGGCATCATGATATATTTGGAAGTATTGAAAAAGAAATATTGCTTGTTTAAAGAAAGAGGTATGACACACAAAAAGAGTCGGCTCGCTTCACTCGCCTCCATTTACATTCCACATTCTCCCTTCAAATATTTAATATATTATAGAGACTTTCAAGTTCAACGCAATTACTGCTCAATTACATCAAAGTACCTTAGAGTTGCAAATATCTTTGTCTATTCTAATGAAGATTATTAAAAATATTAATTCCCATGTAGAGACATAGTACGTTATACGAAAACGTAACATATACATTATATGATACTTTAAAAGGATTTGTGTATTTCAGTCTAGTACTTTGAAATTTGACATAGAAATAAATGATAAGTAGAGAAGTAGTTTCAAAACATTAATTCCATCCAACTTCTTTGAGTTCCAATGTACTTGAAAAATCTAGAAAAATGCAATGAAACACTGGGGAAAAAACCCTTCAATACAGCACTTAAGCTGAACCCGTGTATCGATTTTAAACTTTTTCAAGTTCAGTAGTTACTGAAAAACTAGGAAAAGCTCATTCCAAATGCTTAGGAAATAGGCGTATCATCAGGCAGCAGCTAAGGAAACACAGAAGAAGGCTGGAAAACCGCTGAAACCCTTATTTTCGGGCGTAGGCCTATCTCTAATGAAATTTCGAATCCTTTCAAAGACAAAGTTGATCTGCCCTAACTGTACTTCTATATTAATTTTAAACATCTGTATCCTCGAAAACGCTGATAAAACGCAAAATCTGCTCAACATTTTTGAAAGATTCAAAACATCTTTATTTTTTGAAATTTAATGAAAATATGAATTTCGGGAGGTGGGTCCAGACCAAGACCCCCTTGCAACGTCCTTGCGAAGGGGGAGAATGGAGTGTGACAAAGTTGTAGAAGAATTTGAGGATGCTTATCACATTTTAATGACTATCTTTATTTTAACGATATTTATAATAAATTGATTACTTTCAACTCGGTTTTCATTATCTCGGATAAGGTTACGCAAAACTTATATTCATTCAACTTTTTAAAGACTGTCGATTCTCTGATCACTTATTATTTTCTAGAGAATCCTAATGCAAAACAACAATAATTGTTTCTGAATAATCAGACAATCGATATTGATCTCGGAAAACACCTGTTACTATATCGGCGTATCTTTGGCGAACAAAATTCTTCAACCTCAGCTAAACCTGTGTACTGAATTTTTTTAAATATATTTCCATCAATTATTGAAAAAGGTGAGGAAACGCAGAAAAGCTGAGAAAACTCCAATTTTAGGCGTATCTTTGGCGTTATTACTTAATGCCAACCTGACAAAATTTTTAATTTAGTTACCAGAACAACTGTGTTCGAAGAGGTACTCTCTCTAGATTATAGTTCTATATTT